>NW_008622601.1:19268-39784 GCF_000691845.1 Merops nubicus | reverse complement strand
AAGAGTGGAGGTTTTGCTAAACCCACATTATTTTTCACTTGAGTTGAGGGGATGCGACACCGGCAGGAAGATATTTATTCTGATGCTGTTCTGACTAATCCTGGAAAATAAAAGACTTGAAAAATTTTAAAAGGTGGCAGCAACTAATAAAGCAGCACCTGTGACAAATTTAAAATTCAATGCCAGTGTTTTTCAGCACTTATTTTTGATTCATAATCCTGTGACGTACAGTACATCCAGCCATGGACTCAGCTGGAGAAACACTTTATGCTAAAAATGGCCAATGCAGTTTAAACAGAGTATTTCCTTGGGTTTCTTGTTAGCCAGGACATAGGAACTGTGCTATCCACCTCCTCACATCTGCAAAGGGGAAGAGACATCCTGTAATAGACAAGGGCATAGAGCTGCTCATTAGAGGCGAGTATTTGCGCTCATCCTGGTCTCTCACCCCACCCAAGTGACATAGATCAACCCACACAACCAGCTACTTTTAGGTTAAGTAATATGAATAATTAAGTTAATAAGAAGTTAAGGCCAAGGCAGGGTGCAGGGCATGGCATTAGAGCCATAAGGAGAGGTGGCAGGGAGCACAGCCAGCCTGCCAAGCAGCAGAGGTGTTGAGGCAAGCCGATGAAGACAAAAGCATCCGGATGTGAAATATCCGAAAGAAGAGTATTTGACAAATACTTAGTGCTTCCTCAAGCAACTGATCCTTAGCTGGTGAAACCACAGTGTTTAATCAGAGAGGGTGATATGCCAACATTGGGAGCTCTATTTCTTAATAACACAACAGCCCTGCACAAAGAGTTATGTCTATTTTGTTGTCTGTCATTTCGTACAACGCCCTTCCCTCAAGCACTGGTCCTCAGAACTCATATATTGTTAGAGGAGATTAGTTTAATTGCTGCTGCTTCTTTTTAACTTTTTTTTTTTTCCCCTCTCCCAAAGCACTTAACAGAAATCAGTTCTTGGGAACTGGAGCTCTGAATCACAGTCTAACAGTTTATTTACAATCATAGCAACTAATTGCTCAAAGACAAGCCTTGGGCTCCAGGACCATTCCCATGTCACTGCAGTTGGCTGCTGCAGTGATGTGCCACTGTCGCCAGAAAAACTGTACTGCTAACTTGCTTAAGTGACTTTGCTGGCACAAGAGGGCAGGCAGCTGAATCACTGACCACTGGATAAAGCCGACTCATCATTCAGTGATGAAAAGACAATGGCAATTTTTTTAAAAAAGAAAATCAACTTGGACATGTGTTAGCATTTTTGTTAGCGAACAGTCTGCCCAAGGTCTCAGCAAGCTCATAGGAAATGACCGTATAGATGGAGACACTGCCCTGACAAGGACAGTCTTCCCCTCCCAGCCTTTCCTTTACTTGACAGTGATGGCTGCCACCACACCTAGTCTGCGGGCTCTGTTATATCTTAGCCACTGATAGGAGTCACCCCATGGGAAAGCAGGATGGTGGGACTGAAATGATGTCAGGTACCATGAAGAACATTTTCCTTTTTTACTTTACAAACTTTTGAACCTTACAAGGGGGGGAGTCGTATGTCTCTATGCTTTCTTTTTTCCTGCAAATGAATTTTAACAATGCATATCCTGCCAGGAAACATTACCATGCATTAGTGATAAAGCGTTACATAAAAAGGTAAATTAAGTTTCCAAGACACAAATCTGAGCTGATAAACACATTACAACCACAGTTCAACAACTGTGAAGAGAAAAGGAATAAACAGTTTTACAGAAAGCTTCAGGAATATGGGGGAAAACCAGGAGGAGTAAAGTCATGCCAAAACACTGCTCGGACTACACACGAAGAATAGCTACTGAATTAAATCAGATTAAACTAATGGCCATCCATTAAGCTTGGGTACATCTACATGGTACAAGACAGACCCAAAAGAGGTGAGCTCTAGCACCATACAGCTTGCCAACACAGCACTCACCTATGGCATTAGACCCCTTGCCCCACTAGATAACTTAGAGCCAGCCAAGCCATTTATTCTCACCCAGGGGTGGCAGTGGTGGTGATGCTGCTTCATTAGGGGAGGCAGCAGCTCTGCTCCCAGCAAGGTGCAGTCACTGGAAAGGATCGCTGGTATGTGCCCTCTGGATACTGCTCTTATATGAAGATACTGGAAGAAGCTTAACAGGGAGGCCCATACAGTGCTGCCTTTCTAACACCAGCAAGCCAATTCTACATTTGAGGGACAAGTGCAAGACAACGGCTGAATGGAAAGGCAACTGCAAAGCACCAAGGCACTGGCCAAGAGTGCAAGAAGTCAAAGGATGGGACTGGGTTAGAAAGAGACTGCACTGGAACAGCCAGCAAGCTGCTCCCAAGGTAGTCAGGCTGTGCAGGGTATGGCTCCTGCAGCATCACCAGACACAGCTAGGCTCTGCCCAGATTTGTGAGGATGAGACCCATTTCAGACAATGCTTGTCACCAGACAAGCTCTCATCCTCTCACCAAAGGGAGAAGAGCTACAAGTTCAAACCTAAGCCAGACCATCACTGCAGTTGTAGTTGCTACAAGGGGCTGCAGCTGCAGATCTGGATCTGCACAGAAAATTAAAAAATTCAGGCAATCTGACACTAGAAGGAGTGATAAAACCCTGGAGGAAATTCACTCTACTGGGGGGAAAAAAAAAAAAAAAAAATCAGGTAGGGCATAGAGGCTGGTTACTTGGCTACTGTACTTTAGGTTTTACCAGAACTCCTCAACTCTCCTGAACAATCATTAGGTCAGGAAGAAAGAGGAGCTGCTGAGATAACCCTCCCACTTCACATAGCTCCTTGGGACTTTCCCCAGACAACACCAACCCGGCAAACATGATGCCATGAGGGATTTAAAGAGACCACAGGAGAAGTGCCAATTTCTATAGAGCTTACAGACAAAAGTAGCCAATGCTCATTCCAACAAACAAGCAAAAAGCAAGGACAACAAGAACAGAAGGATGTCCTGGCAGCTAGCTAATTAGCAAACATTAGTCAGGACTTCCAAGCACCAACAAGAACTAAGCAGGATATACGCCTTTATGCAGGATTTTTTTCAGACAGAAGAGAGAACAATGTCTGGGGAATTCTTCACCAGTCACTTTTTGCAACCAAAATACACAAGTGCTAATTAGATCATGCCAAGTCTTCATTTTCACACTTCCAAAGTGGCTCAATTAAAAGTATGTGTTTTGGCACTGCTCTGTTTCAAAATAATTTAGACAAAGCTAAAAACAAAGAAATGCTTCAGCCCCAGGAGGTGATACAGCTGAAGATGGATGAATCATTAAAATATTGGAAACTTAAAAAACTCAGAGGGAGACCCACTTTCATGAAATAGTTATTGCCTGATATGACAGAACACAGAAAACAAAAACAAACCAATAGAAACAGTGAGAAAGCAAGAAAACACAAATGTAACTGCCTTTTTTAGCAGTTAGAAGATCATCACGCTATCCTGAAGTATTTTCCTAGAGTTGTTACCAACACTTTATAAAAAGCTTCAAGGTAGTTAATGCTGGACTTAAAAAAAAAAAAAAAAATGTTAAGTGCAGACAGAATCTGGGCCCTTCAAAAACTCACACCAGTTGCCTTATCAGTGAGCAAGCACATGCTGAAAAATGATGTAGTACTGAAGCCGTGAGGCATTTGTGGGAAAAGATAATGAGGAGGAAACTTAATTTATCTTTCAGTGTTTTGAGTGGCACCTCTTAAATAAGAAACCTGACTGAAACCATCACTTGCAATTCTTCAGGAGGCTGAAGAAAGATGCTGCCACAGTTAAAGGGTCCAGGGCATTGATTTGTATGTTAAGTTGGTGACGGACAGTAGCAAGTAGCAAGCAAGACTTTCTATGTTACCAGTGTTAAGAAAACTGCTCTTGATGCATGTAAATCACTGGTCACCTTCTACTGCACTACAGTGCACCAAGAATAGACTCATTCCCAGGTCTTGCGATGTGCCTAGCAGTTAGGACATTAGCTTCAGAAATTTGAAGAGAAGGGATCCCCTCATGGCAAAAAAAACATCATGAAGCTAGGACAGGAGGGAATGGGAGGCCAGGAGATCTGTTCAACCTGGCTACACTTTGGCTTTTCTGGAGGAAGATGCAGAGCAGTGTTTGGGAAGAGGCACAACTATCCCACCCCTTTGAAGCTATAGCAGCATGCTGATTCAAAACCTGACTATAAAATTTCAGACACCTTTATCTTAGATAGTTACAAATTATCTTGTGCCAACAACAAATTTAAGGCATCCCATCCCTAATGACAAACATCTTCCTTATCTCCAAGAACCACGTGGTTATGAATGAGGTCCCACATCTCACCCCAAAGAACCTGTTGTAGAAAAATCCCTGTCACTCCTCCAGCTGCCGCAGTTCTTCATTTACATAAATCACCTCTAATTTAGATTCCTTGTCCTTCTGATTTATGGCTTTAAGAAAAATAAACATGAGTTAAGGAAATAAAGGAAAAGAGTTAATGAGCCAACCTTAGCATCTTTGACCACATGTAAATACTGCAGCCAATTGTTGTTGCTCTGCCAGCTGATAACAAGAACAAACATGCAAATGGATAAATAGCACTCTTCCTTTTCTTCAGAACCTAGGATACTATCCAAAACCACCTCACCTAGGGACTTGAATGATGAACAGCTTTTCAGTGTCAAAGTAGCTCTTTGTTTCTCCAACTATGAAGCTACATTAGGGATACAGTCTCCTTAAAAAAAACAGTATAACATTCACTGTACACATTTTAGGCCAGATGAGACATTTATCATCAGTACACTTTATTTAAACTTATTCCTAATTGTGTGGATCAGAAAGAAACACAGACTATTGAAAATCTGGACAGTCTTTCAAGAGAGTGTTTATAAAAAGCTAAGTGAGTTTAACGTGCGTGACATTCCAAAAACCAATCCCATCACAACAACAGGTATCCTGACTCTATAAGGTGTAGGCTCCATATACTCATGTGATATCATCAAATAAGTCTCCAAACTGGCAAAAAGCAAACAGTTCTAAGAAATACTAATTCCACAGGAACCAAAGACTAAGAAAAGTCCAAAATGATAGCAGTTATATAAGAGACTGGATTAAGAATAAACTACTCTGATCTGTGCATATTTACAGAAGACTTGGAAGAATAGAGTTTAAAACAATCACTTGAAGGAAAGTTAGTTGTTAGAGGAAACAATTTGCTGTACTAGATTATATTCATGTGACCAAGGGGAAAAAAAAAATTAGCAGAAACAGATCAGGTATTAAATGTTGGCCTGACTCCTGTTCTAAAGTAAGATCAGATGCCCCCACAAGCACTTCCTTCCACTCAAGATGTAGGGAACACAGTAAAATTTAGTGGTAACTCAGACAGCCTGAAGTCACCCCCATCACAAGGGGCTTATCTGCCATTACTCTACTGAGGATGTAACTGACCATATGCAAGATGAATGATTATTTATTGCTTGACTGTTCACCTAAGGGTAATGTTTTTATCTTATTCTGCATCTGTGCAGCCAAACCACATCTGCAATGTAATTCTGTGCTGGTAGGACAGGATGCAGGCAGTAAATAAAAATAAGTTTTCCTTCCTACGTAACTGAACAATTTGTCTTCTAATAGCACTACTACCCAGCACAGAAGGAGGAAGAATAAAAAGGGTGCTAGATTGCTCAAAAACTGTGCCTTTCATGTGATTTTATTATTTGGCAACCTGGTTTTGGCTTTCAGATCAGAGACAATGGCAGGTATTGACAGGCAAAGTCCTTCACGGGATGCTGAGGTTGCCTGAAACACCAAAAAGCTGGTCTTTCTGCCTCCTTGTTTTACACAACCAGGGGAGGCAAGGGATGATCACAGCACTGAGTCACAGGAACCTCACACAACCCAGATCATCACAGTCATTTTATCATTATATACCACAAAAAAATCATGCCAAGTCTCACCATTAAAACTCATTGTGTTGGTTGATTCTTTTCAAGTGATACTAGATTAATAAAATGTGAAAGCAACACCTGCAAGAGCAGCAAAGGTGATGCCACATACGTCACAGTGAGCAACACTTCCTATTTTCTCAGCATTTTCGCTATCTTTTGTTATTGCATACCCAGTCAGTTTGGAGCCAATTAAAGCCAGGAAAGAGCCATGCCAGCTCCCAGCAAAGGTCCATCAGGTCCAGCAGTGTGGAACGACATGCAACTATTCAGAGAATGGCACAATCAGAAAGTAAGAATGTAATGAAGCTTCTCCAGACTCCACCGATTTGTGGTTTGGGGATATTCCAAGACGGGGTGGGGAGTGCACACACATGCGTGCAACCATCAACTTACAGCCCTCACTGTGAAGTCTACAGCAACCCAAATTTAAAGAAAACCACAACCACCACCAAAGAACTACTCTTCTTTGCTACAGCTTCCATCAACCTTTCAGATTTACTAGAGCTCTACTTTTCTGGACATCTTCCTAGCTGGCTTCTTTGGCTTCCCACTTTACTCCTAGATATAATGAATTACACTTGAATGCTTTTAGCATGCCAGAACACTTACTATTTCAATAATGACTTCTCCAGAACTCTTTTTTCTCTTAATTACTATGAATGTAATGTTTCCAAACAACATTCTTGATTGTTAGACTCAAACTGCGTTGCTGTGATAACCCTCTAAGAACCCCATCTCCTCCTGAGTTACTGTTATCCTTACATTAGCTGGGAGATTTTGAGAAGAAACGGACACTCAGCAGAATTTTGTTGAAATGAATCATTATTCACCAGGGCAAATCCAAAGGTAGCATCCCCTCTGGACAACCAATGGTTCATAGGTTTTCACCCATGATTGAAGACAGCAACATTGCCAGGATACGTAGCTCTGTTCTGACTATAAACGGTGATATTGGTGATATCTGCTTGAATCAAATTGTTCCTTCTCTGCATTTGTTCACAGGTAGGCCAACAACAGTCACAGCTGTGAAAAGTGAATTGTAGTTTGTGTCTTCTGTACAGAAAGTGTTTAAATATTTAATCTCTGACATATGGCTCTAGAAGAGGCAGCTCTAAGATCTCCTGCGGCACTGTATAGACTCTGACACCTCAGTGCTGAACAGAACACGTGCTTTCCCAAGCTATAAAGAATTACTATTTCTATGACCTTCGGACACTTCAGGACTAAAATGCTGGAGCCATTACCCTGTTATCCAGCAACACACACTGTATGTAGATGAACAGTTCTACCTCCTTGGCCTTGGACACCCTCTGACAAGATCAAAAGAGCTAAAAATAGTGCAAAGGAGCACTTCAAGCTGAAGGAGGAAATGATTCATGAAATGACAACAAAAGATACCACTTGCAGGCACTGAGTTCTGAGAAACTGGCAAGTTACTCTGTCTTTTTATGTGCATCTATAGTATATATATTAGCATTTTAACATATTACTGTTGGAATTGGATGCAGAACTAGAGATCTCTCCTGGGTACTGTATCAAGCGATAGGAGTTTGGACCTCCCAGATCCTTTCAGGCAGTTTTGAGCAGCAAAAAGTCCCCATCTGGGCACTATTTTCAGACTAAGACTCTAAAATTTCAGCCATAGCATGCAGTGCGTGAGACGGTTGTCACGAAAAACATTGTGTTATAAACTACTACTCTAAAAGCACCAGAGATTGGGCCAGGAATCCAAGCCCCAAGTGGTATCAAATGACTTATTGTGCTATTCTCTTCCACCAAAGAAATTACATCTTGCAAGAAAAACCAAAACAGATATCTGAAATTAAACAAATTCTGTCTGGCAAATAAGAAGATGCTAAACGAGCAAAGAGGCTATGAAGAAAGATGGGTCAGGTTTATCCTTTTACATTGAGATGTGGCTTCCCTCCTTGATGAGCCTGAAAAATACTGCTGTAATCATCACAGCAACGTTTTTTGCTTTCTCAGTAATTATGCCACTGTATCATTGAAGCTCCTGAAATTGATGTAAACACAACTCCATAAAACATAAGAACCCACAGGTGGAAGTTAAAGTAGTAAAAATCGGCCAAGAAATAAAGCACCATTTTTCTTCTTTATCAGAATAATTGACAACGACTGAGGTAAATCCTCTCTCACTGGCTCTTTTGTTGTGATGTGCTGCCAGAAGATAAAGGCACAGATTCAGGGAAGCCCTACAGCCTGAAGTAAGAGGGGGACAGCCTAGCTGACTGCAATGATACTCTGACTTCATTTGCTACCAGTAGGTTAAGTACCTGGAAAAACAGTCTAAGTCAAATACCTTACTTTGCAAAAGCTAAATATTTGAAAGTTACCATAGCACCTCAATATTCCCAAGATGTAACCCAAGAGGACAGGAGAGGAACTTCTGAAATACAGCCTCCAAATGCCATCACCACAATGCACAATGCACACCACTCAACCCTGGCAGGAAGCTGACAGCCACCTTCTTTGGGAGCAGAAGATAACAAATTTCAGGAACAAAATGTCTCTCCCTCAAGCCAGTGGTGCCACACAGAAATTGTTGGCTCTTGATCGGATCTAATAGTAAGCACAGAAATATGAACTGATCATCACTGAAGAGCAAGCAGCTCTTGCAGAGGATGTATGAACAAACAGAGCTTTAAGACCAGACAAAACAAGTGCAGGGAGGACCACAGCAGCTCATCCAAGCACTTGATGCACATGCTGGGAAGGACACAATGTTGAGAAATTCAAGCCTGATAAATTTCCCACCACTGAACCAGGCAGTGGAAGGCTGCAGAAAGAAAATATTGCCGTCCTTCTCAAGATGCTATTACACAAAGTATAACCATGCATCTAGAGTATTTCACCATCACCTTACATTTCGCTGTAGCATTGATACCTGTGTGCAAGGTACCACCATTCCAGGCTCAGCAGAACACAGTATAGCCCTGGAGAAACTGCTCTCCAGCTGGTGTGCTTCTCACAGACACCTGACCTACAAAGGCTGACTCAATGGATACAGGGCAGCTCCTAACTTTCTCAGCTTGTCAACCAAACACACAGATTTCCCTCTCCAAAATCCATGGTTTTCCCAGTCAAGTTTCCCCCTTCCTCCCATTTACATACACAAATTGACCCAAGTTTCCAGCTAAGTCGTCCTGCCATTACCAGGATGCAGCAGTACACTGTGACTGCACAAGGAGATCCATGGCAGGAATCTCCTGCACTAGCAATGGGAAGACCTTCCCTGGAGCATTTAGAGGCCATTCAGGGTGCTTGAAATTCCAAAGGCATAGACTTCCACCTGCTGTAATGGTAACCTTATCTTGTGCAAGACAATGGGTCACCAGGAAAAAAAACCACCTTGGTCCTCAGCAGAGTACAGACTAATGGGTTGGGACTAGTACACCATAAAAACGATCAGCACGCACATCTCAATCCTAGCAAACCAATATGTACAGCGCCTGTAAAGTCTCCTCTGAGAGCATCAGTTATACCATGCAACTGATTTACATTTTTCAAGGCAATAATTGAAGCTGTTCAGCTTGTTCCAAAGGCCCAATGGGAAGGAGAAAACCCTCCAGACACTTATGTGGCAGCTTCGCAGCAGCATGAGACTAAACAAATGGAAAAACCTAGAATAGGTTGCGACAGTTTATCATTAATCAGTATGAATTACTTGGCAGGATGCAGTATCTTTCAGTGCAACTTAGTGGCACCTTTCCCAAAGAACTAATACAAACACGAGCACACAGCCAGGGATTTGGGGAGCAGGGGAAAAGGGATGTCATCGCTGATTAAGTTGCTGATGGCAAGAAACAAAAAATGAGACTACATAGGGCAGCACCTGTGTGGCTGAACGACATGACTGGCATGTTCCAGCTACTTCATTTGGCAAGGCTAAATTCACCACGGACAAATCATAATCGTCCTACAAAACACTGAAGTCTTCTGAATTGCCTCCTTGCAGTCAGACATCACTTCTCCACTAGCTCTGTTTATTCCAGCATTTTCTCAGGACAGGGAGAATACTCTAAACCCTTCTTCTATTCATAAAAGAACATTACTGTTGAACATAGGAAGGTACGAAGATACAAGAGAGAGGCATTATCTTTATTTAGAGCCAGATATAAATGGAAAACTGCAGACAAACTTCCAGGCTCAGGCAACCCCTATCAAGCCTACAAAGAAGCCCTTGTGCTGGCAGGTCCTGGCAATGGATCCAAGTACCTGAACTATTCAATTTTTCCAACTACATGAAATGGTCTAATACAAAAGATAATTTATGTATATGGATTTGGTGATCCAAACATCGTAATCATCACACCTTTAGTGAACTCTGGTTTGGGCTCTTGAATAGCTAGCAAATAAATTTTGCTTTGACCCCCAGAATTGTTTTTCAGAGCAGACTTCTTTCCTGTATTTGTACATGGATATACCTGTAATGCCCTAGATCCCTGCTATGATTGCCTGTTGCATAAGGTAGCTTTGCATTTACATTGTCAGTACATACTTAGGTCATTTACTCATTTCATGCATACCTGAAAGGAAGAGACAAGCTCTAGTACATTTCAGACCATTTCCTTCACTATTAGACTTGAACAGAAAAGGTAGAAGGTTCAGCAAATGACCAAAGACAGGCAGGGAAGGTAGCTACAATGACTAAGAAGCACCAGACCAAAATAAATTAGACCAGTCCCAACCTTCCTGGAATCACCCTCAGTATTCCTTTTGTCCAAGTACAAAGATAACACATACAATGTTCTTCAAATGCTCAAGAAAAGTTCATAAACCATGTTTGGAAAATAGTTTGTGGCAGTTCTGTCATGCTTACATTTGAAAGCCAATGTTAAAACTGCTAAATATATCTTACATCTCCCAGCAACTACAGCAAAGGAGCAAGAACTTTCCTTGCATACTGCTGTTAAAAGATAAACCTGCAAATTTAAAATAAAAATTTATGCAGATGCCTGAAAGGACTGAGTTTGATCAGTGAAAAAGAAACCCACAGAAAGGGATCCTAGTGAAATTCTCAGACATAAAAATGAAAAATTGTCCCACATTTGCATTGCTCCGATCATTTCACACATTCTTCATTCATGTAAAGAAGGGTATTACCACAAAATCTGGAGCTGTGACAAGATAAGCCTTCCATGGACTGAGGATGCACAAATTAGAGAGAGTTCACCATTACTAAAGCTTTCTGAACAGCACTTGTCAAATACATGAGCAATTGCAAACACCCACACAGAGAAATCCAATGGCATAACATGAAGACAGCTAAATAACAGCTATCACCTCACCTCTGCCAACCGTGCTTTGAATCAGCCTTGTTGTCAGACTTCTCCATAGAGTAAAAAGGCCATTCCATGCAGAATGTGAGGTTTCAACACTTTAGGTATCACTTTTTCCAAACATTGTAATGGATAAAGTGTTCTAATCTACAGCAGCATAAACTGCAATTTAACTAATCTGATCTGTAGGAAACTCTCTATTCTCTGTCTCAGGCCTTAAGTTCAGTGAAGAAAACAGTAAAACTCTTTCTGCTAATCACAGAAACAGATACTGAGCTGACCTTCCATTGCTCCTTGGGAAGCAGTTTCACTATCACGATGTCACCGTTCAGGGCTCTGTTGCGAGCGACCACTCCATCAATGAAGATATCACGAGAACCATCCTATCAAAAAGGAAGAAAAATAAATGCAAGACCAAAACATATTAAAATACAGTTTTTGTGAGGTTTAAAACACTGTCAAAGACGACACAAACCCTAGTGAGACAAGCATCCTGCAGTCGTGCACAGAAATGAAATGGATTCACCATGCAACATCTTTCAGCAAATAACCTCCCTTCTACAGATTCTCCTGCACAGTAGTTCCATGCTTTTTATCCAGGACAGAGCCAAGCCCTCAAGATGTATTGTCTGCAAGCTCTGCTCAGTTATTCTTGGGAATGGGTAGTTTTCTGCAGGCACAGCTCTTCACACATTAAGTTGCCAACTCAAGCACTCAAAGCTATTGTTCAGAACACGCTTACAAGAGAGTCTGTGTGAAGTGCCCCGGTGCAGAGCTGCCTGCTGCTCTCCTGGTGAGGTGAAACACAGGGGGACACAGCTCTGGGACCAGCAGGTCAGACTGTGAAGGTGGCCTGGAGAGTGGCTGAGGATGAAATCTCTGTATTTTTTTTTTAAATGCGTTAACACCATATATTCTGGATTTGGCAAACTTATGTCAGAAGAGATTCCAGAAAATTATGATTACGTATGCCAACTGCAAGCCAGAAGATCTTGTACTATAAGAGACATGTTAGGACACCTTCTCTCAATATGCTGGGTTAACATCCTTGCTCAAGAGCCTCTACTAATTGTACACACCATGATTATCCACCTCAGACATGTTTGGCATTTGGCTAATCTGGATTTAGTTTGGAAGATTTCCTTCATGGGGTGAATAAAGACAAAGTTTCCTGAAGATGCCTACACAAAGGTTTTAGATTTTAAAGGACTGCCATTTTTTTTTTCTTATCTAATTATGGACAGTGCTCTGGCTGCTTTCATTTCTGCTTCCCCATAATTCAGTATATGAAAAATTCCATGTGCCCATTTACAATGCCATGAACACGTCAAACAATGTGACCATTTCATATCAACAAGAGCAACCTATCTTTGCATAGTTCTGAGGTACATAAGAGGATGAGTTTTCTTTAGTACTTCCTTGTCTTTCAATACAAAAAACAGCCCCACGAGAATTAAAATCTTAATGGCAATTTTAGTTGTTTCTCAGATACATGTTCCTGAGTCTCGTATGCCTGAGTAAATCCAATCAGAACTACCAGTGTGCTCAGCCTCCAAGAAAAACTACTTTTATAACCTGAAAACATGAAGTCCTAATATCACATAAATATCTTACTCTGCTTAGATACCAAAACAATAAAACGGCAGAACCCTGCCATGATGTGAAACTAAGGCTGTCCTCCAAGAGACCAAATTACTCTTAGAAAAGCAGCAGCAGCTCAACAGCTGTGTGGAAGCTGCCTCCCATGACAAGATGCAGAAAAATTGCAAAGCCTCTTGGACCAACATAATTCAAATTGGAAACTGTTCTTTTCAAAAAGCCAGATTTTTTACACATGGTCTTATTCCTCACTTCTCTCTACCCTCTCTCTCCTGCCCCAACTCTTTACCTAAATACACCACATATCTAAAAAGAAAAGTTCAAAGTCACTGTTTAAGGAAAGTACCTACTTCATTTTTGGCTGTACCTAGCACTGCTCTGTGCTGCAGGACACAGGCTGGCATTCACAATAATTTTGTTGGTTCTATACCTTTTTTTCCTTCCCTCCTGTCCAAGAAAACACAAGGCAGACCCTTTCCCCCATCCCTGGTAAAGGTGTGTGATGTATCTCACCACCTAATTAGCTGCATCTCCACAGTCCACAGAGTCTTGTCTTGAATTGGTGCCAGTCACCCTCATTCCAAACAATATATACACTAATATATGTGTATGCACACGTATTTTAGAGCAAACAACTTCACTGCCTACAACCAAACTAATTAGGAAACTGCCATCAGTTTTGGGTTTGCCTCCAAAAACAAATATTTCTATATCTTGAGCTTCATGCTCATGATTGTTGGGCAAACTTACGCACATCCAAGAACACTTGTGCATTCCCCTTTTTCCCTTACTCTGCACAGCTGGCATTTCAGATTACTAATGCAATTAAAATGGCACCAAATTACAAGAGAACGCAACCACTCGCAAAGCTTCAGCTGCCCACAGGGTGCATACACTGTATTGGCCTCAACGGCTTCAAGTTTTCTGCAGCCACATCCAGGGAGTGTGGGGCTTTTTCTGCTCCACGGCCACCTGAGCATGTCACCAGCAGTGCTCTCAATCCCCCTCTGGGAAGAGGAAGATCTGCAGCATTTTAACTTGCGCTGGAAGTGTCTTCCACAAGCACAGTACAGCCACAGTCACTCCATCACTCATGCTCAGCAGTATCATTCTTCACACTGACAATGCCACCATTTCAAACCACACTACTGTGTGCAGGGAAGACAAGAGACGCGAGAGAGATTTCAATGCTCAGGTCCATTCTCTGAGTAGCTTCCAAGAGAAAGACCCTGGGCCTTCCTCCCAACTCTTCATCCAACAATGAGGCAAGCAGACAGCGCATTTGCAGCAAGAAACTCCCTGGGACTTCTGATGTTAGAAGGTGAACAGCTGTTGCATTTGAACTCCATGAAGCCATAGCCAAGTTGGAGCTGAAGAGAAAGGGGTGCAATGCCCCAGTCAACAGCAGGAGAAAATGGGTGATTTTTTACAGCTGCAGCTCTTGCAGCATCTGGCAACGATAGGAAGTCCTGCAGAATCCAAAGGCTGCAAACCCTCCATTATGGCAAATAAAGTTATTCAAAGGATAAGGTTCCTAAAGCATCTGTCTTAAAAGTGAGGACTGTGTTGACACCAAACACAGTCATCTTCATCCAGGCATTAATTCTGCTTGATATCAGGGACAAGGCTGATTCTGGTATTCAGCTCCACAAAGGGCAAAAAAGTAGAAAGACAGCTGAGACAGCAACCTCATCTAACCCTCTTTAATGTATGTACTGCATGCACAACTGTGAGCAATGGCCTGCACAAGGCAACAGCTGAACCCAGGGAGCAATGGCGGGTAAAGCTTCACACGCAACTGAACTCACAGGAGTAGCTGAATTTGTCAGCTAACCTTGTATTTTGTAATTTCAGACAATATTGTTTAACAGCTTACACTTAGCACACCTACAAGGACACTTGTAAAGGGAGGATCACAATTTCCTTCACTTACACACGCAGTGCTGCACCACTGACGTACCCAGAGCTGCTCTGTGCTTCTTCTCCTAGTTAATCCTCATCTACTTTGTGCACCCCGACCTTCCTCCACGCCTGTAATTCTCACTGTCTCTAACAGAGTAGGCTCCAAAACATTACCCCAATTCAACAACATGAAATGACAACCCACAAGTTTCAAGGCTTTCAATCCGAGCCCCAAAACAATAGTACTGTCAGTAGCAGGGACAACAGAGTCAGTGTTGCACTGTCTTACAGCAGGCTCTGCCTTCTCTCCCCCAACACCAACAAAACTCTTCAATATGAAACTCTCTCTCATTGATGGCAACATTTTGACCAAGTCAGTTCCAGATAAAAAGCCTTAGCTGTGCCAGCCATGATGTCACCTTCCCTACTGGAAGTCCCTGAAATTGCAAGAGCCCTTCTTTTCCGTAAAAATAAGGAAAGAGAGAATTGGCACAAGCCAGTCCCATGTGACAGAATCGCATCCCTAGCCAGCCAAGATACAGTCTGTGCAAAAGCGGGCACATGAAAAGGAATCACGCATATTATTTCTGGAATGATTTTTCAAATTAGCTCATGCAGCAGATCGAAAATGGAGAGCATATTTGTTTAGGGAAGATTAACTTAAATCAGTGGAAAATCTATAAAACCTCCGCAGCCATAAACCAAGGGTTTCCGATTGCACTATCTGGTGGTCCTCAAACCTGACTTCAGCTGGCTTCTGTGGGATCCAGCAGTACCCCCAACTTCAGCACAAGCTAAGCAAGTAGGTTCTTTGAGGTATGAAAAAGCAGATTTGTTTGGAAATATTTGATTTAAAAGGAAATCCAGATCACGTTCATTTACTCCAACTCATTCACCTCCGAGTGACCTTTCCAGCACAGCATAACTCCTATCTTAATAGACCTTTACTTATGAACTTTAAAACATTATAAAATTACACTTACTGGAGATGGAATGAAGGCTTCATGGTACTTCTTAGGATTTATTCTCAAGGGTCCCTTAAAAAGAAGAGAAGGAGAAAGATTATGCCTGAATCTTATTAATTTTATATAACATCAGTTAAATTAGAGAGCTGTGAGTAATATATCTACTGTGAAACATGAGAGATACATCTAAAGTTCCATTATACATTTCAAGTCTTGACAACTTAGCATCTGAGCAACTTCAAACCAAAAGGCAGTTTCATGATAGGCTTAAGCTGAGCTACTCCAGTCTGTCATCACAGAAGAGATGTTGAATCCTTAGTAGTTGCTGCTACTGGGTGAACTGAGGAACCAAGCCCTCCTACTCCCTTCACACATTTTCTGCCAAGTATCCACCAACTTTGTTTACAAACAAACAATAGAAGCAATTTTTTTTTCCCCCCTCTGTTTTGGAAAAGCAGAATGCTGTTTTTGCTTATTTTAGTGTATGGGAGGAAAGAGGAAAAGCTGACCTGCTGAGTTTGCATGGCAGCAGGTATCAGCCTTATGGGGTTCTGGCTGCTTAGGCTGTTCCTGCAACAGACAGTAGCAATAATTCTGTGACAAAGAACATTTCCAAAAAAGAATCAAAAGGATTTTCCAAACACAAACATTTAAAGTCTACAGGATTAAATTCTGTTTAAACACACTGAAAGTCAAACTATCTTAAATCCATTTGAAACTCCACGGTCTATCTATTTCTGCTGTGTTATCTGCCAACTCAAAGCTTAAGTCACCTGCAACAAATCCATATCACCCCTCCAAAGTAAACCAAGCAGTTTTGCTGCTTGTGCTCACATCTATCCAAGAGAAATGGAGAGCCAACCAAGGAATTACAGGCTATGCAACAGTGCCATTCCCACCCCAAGAGGGTCCTGGGAATTGTGATTCAGGTGACTGCAGTTACAAGTGACAGCTTTTGATTCCTCTGGAAATACAACTAGGTATCTGTCTTCAGGCAGGCTTCTGCTTTGGGCTGAAACTTTAAAACTTTCTCCACTTGTGTATTTGAAATAATGTTGGCCAATTTGTTATACGAACAGGTTCCATCTGTTTGCACTTCTGTGTTAAGCAATCATAGGAACCTCTCACAGGAATTGCTTCCTTAAAAATTTACTGCAGCATATAATTTTATGTATTCTGGGAAATACTCAGACAATAGGAAAATAAAGCTTATTACATGTGAAAGTTTTTCTGCCTTGAAGAAGAACTTGCAGATTTATGAAGATTTTCTATTGTTTTTATTTGCTTACATTTGGAAATACCAGCACCATACACTCCATATTCTATATTGGGCATTATTTGAATGCTTCACTGCAATGTCTGTTTTGTGCCTTATGTAACTAGCATTGACAAGCACACTAGCCACATGGCAGGCGACCCAGGACAACAGCACGAAAATCAGGATGACCCACTGGGAGCACCTCTGGGGATACTTGACGCTTAGGGAACATGAGAGCGATCTCACTGTCGTCTGCCTCTGCTAGCACCAGTACTCACTGATGCAAAACTCTTAATAGTCATTTTTTCTTCCTTAATTGCCCAGAATCTGCCACCAAATCAATGGGCTGTTAGTAAAAGAAGCCACTATTAAGAAAAAGGAAAAAATGAAAAGGGATGGTTGCTCTGCCTGACCACAATTCCCATACCAACATCTACCCACCAGCACAAAGCAGATGAGGGGATATCCTGTGTTACTCTGCCGAACCCCCTTGAATAGTTTGGGACAGCTGTCAATCAGCCAGGTGCAAATGCCCATTACACATGTGAAAAATCAGGTTGGGTCCACAGCCCAGAAGGCACCAGGGCAGCTACGTGCACATGGATGCCCAGCTCCAGCACACGGAGAGAAGCAGCGCTACGATGTTTACTACACAACAGGTTTCTCTGCATTCTATATGCACTACCTAATTATGGTCAGCAATAGAATTCTTACGTCAAGTAGCATTAAAATACTTCAGCGCTTTCTTTTAAGCAAGGAACTCCCAAAATTTATCCTTAGAAAGCAGATGGGCCCTATTATCTGTGCCTATGAAAATCCTATTTACAATGTTGTACATTTCACGCTGTGATATCATATCTGGAACCAGTCACTCTTCCCATCTGCAATGAACAACTGTTCTCATATGTGTATTAGGGAGTGAGGATCTGGCTGCAGAGTCTCATGATGTCACACTAATGTATTATTTTACAATAACTTGTGAATAATAGCTGCTATATTTATCAGCGGCTTTATGTCAGGAGGGCCTTTGTTTTGAAAGGGAAGAGAAAGGTTTGCAGGAAGGTTTCTAAAACTCTCTGATGATTCAAGTCAGCTTCACACATACTTGCCAAAAAAGTTCCTAAACTTATTGAGCTTTCCTAGTAAGACACAAAAGGGTCATACTTTCTCAGGTTGCTCTGGTAGGACCAGGGCAGGCAATACTCAGACTAAACTTCAAGCATCTCAAATCAAGCAGTTTGTAACAGCTATTACCACGCATAGGTCTAGATTCATCTTTATGTATGAAACACCAAAAAAAGGTCAGGGTTCGAGTATCTGCTTGCTACCAAGGCCACCTTTGAAGAAATAAACCATGAAAATCTGGGAAACCTCAGCCTTCATAGCCACAAAAGAACAGCTTTCCATGGAAAAACACCCTCTTAAAAGGGTATGCTGCACACTCACTCCACCTGACCCCAGCAGCCCTGCAGGGAGGGTCTGGGAGACGGTGGAGGCGTGGAGCAGACATGAGTTCCTGGCTGGTGCTTCACAGGATGATTACGGTCCTTTGGGTCAATAGTCCTTAATACATAACCTGACCATCTGTTGTGTGTAGCCAACACCATCCGCTTACGTAACTGCGCAGAAGTTACTCAGTCCTGTTTGCCTTCAGACTGGGGTGATCCCAACCGACTCGATGCTCTTGGTGTTTGCTCACTGCAGACAATGTTGTGGGTGGGGAGGTGGGAAGTCTGCACGCTCTGAAGCGCCTGAGCTCAGATGCCCTTTGTGTGGAAGGACATTTCCACACATGTCACATGATTAAAGGCATCAAGGAATCCTGCAGGGCACCCCTCTCTGTGTTACTTATCAAAACCTGAGTTATGTCAGATACAGTACCAGAAGCCATTAAGACTTGTATTATTGACAGACGTCAGCACCTGTAAAGATAAGACTTTTGTTCTTCCTGACCTAAGACTGCTTAATCTTCATGGCACTGGTGTTTTATCTGAGCAATCTCCACGTTGGCCAGTAGTTTCCATGGGTTGGGCTTTTGGAAGCATTTAGTTGCGTAGCTCCATTGCCAGAGTCCAGCAACACCCTCCGAGTTCACAACAGGGTCTTTTCTCTCTAACAGATCTCTCAAGTTCTCACACAAACACATGCAGAGCCAGTGTTTCCAGGATGCTCCAGAGGATGGCCCCTGCTCAGACTATCATGCTTCTGTCTGGCTAGCACTCAGGTTTGCTCAGGACCATCAGTTTCAGACCAAGAGGGTTTTTTTTTTTCCACCTTTTCCACAGGCTCTTGTGGAGCATTTTTGCAAGTTACCATGCTAGACCAGTGCTCTGCTTTGGGAGATGAACACAACAGTTCACGATCTCTTGGTATTGTAGTGCTGAATATTTGCCCACTCACTAAAGCTGCTTCCAGCTTCTCACCTATACTGGTTGAGACTGCAGTGATGAATTAGATCACAAGGATGAAAGAGCTGAAGATGAGAGATACTGAGCTGGGATGCCCATGACCTGACACTCATCCTTAAATGCTCAAATCCAGCTTTTACAGCCTCAGCTGCTTCCCCGAGATGTGGAACTGGATGAAAGGAAAACAGATACAGCCTAAGAAAGCACGTATGACTCTTCCAGTTACGCAGCACATGACCTGGAGTAGACGCGACGCATTTACAAGAATTAGGGATTCTTTTGCCAGAGCGCGTGTAATCACGGGTCCTCTGGGACTCAACATTTCAATGGGATTCTCAAGTAGTAGTCATAGTCAGATATGCCTCATCTGCAGGTGCACTCAACCTCACAGGCAGTTTACACATGTGTCCTGGTTCCGTGTAAAAAGGGGTTCAGGGCAGGACCCACACGGAACAGAACTATGTACTCGCCTCTCCCCCCCGAGAGAGAGACACACACTTTGGAAAAAAAAAAAAAAAAATGAA
The DNA here is from genome assembly GCF_000691845.1 of Merops nubicus. Lineage (NCBI taxonomy): Eukaryota > Metazoa > Chordata > Aves > Coraciiformes > Meropidae > Merops > Merops nubicus. Next base: position 19,890 of record NW_008622601.1, on the reverse strand, counting down.
GTATATTGTTCAACAAGGAACAGAAAACGAAAAAGGGAGGTAAGGAAAATAATATATATAAAGATTAGGGGAATAATACAAAAGATAAAATATACAAAACCCTCAGAAATGGTTCCAGGGTCCCACGGAGTGAAAGGAGAACTTTCCTCTCCGAGCTCCAAGGCAGGAGTGAAACAAGAAACCACTCCCTGCCTCTTATCAGAGTGTGTGGGAAGGGGAGGGAATACAATGGTTTCACCCCCACCCTTTAAACCCAAACCATTCTATGATTCTATGACTGGTCTTCAGGATGGAATCAGGCAATCTTATAGGTGGAATCCTCACCACACCACCAGGAATTATGCCATTATATTAGTATACCAAAATTACTACGTAGTTATAACAAGAAATCAGACAAAAAGTGAGGTGATGCCATTTGCAGCTTCAGTGTATTGATGAAAGCATCTCAACCTCACCAGCACTGCCACACTAACGGAATGGCAACGCACCGGCGGCTGCTTGGGTGAACGGTTCCTCAACGCGAGTGTGTCACGTCCTCACCTGCATTTTCTCCACAGCCAGTCTGATCTCACTGGGATGCCAGGTGTGGCCTGAGGGACATCACCCCATGTTGAGGGCTGTA
>NW_008622601.1:6138-19237 GCF_000691845.1 Merops nubicus | reverse complement strand
GGTTCCAGGATACTACCCTCTTCTACACCCCAGTGAACCCCAGCCCTTCCTGCCTTTATGCAAAGCTCCTTCTGAGATCCAGCTGCCCACACAAATGGTGGGTCCACCCCCACGTTTTGCTAGATATTCAGAGAATTGCTGCCTACTTATGACTGCAGTTCTGACCCTCCAAATGGAAGCACAAAGTCCAATCTTTGATCTTTAGAATCTGTAAAATGAGAACATGCCTATTGCTAGCTGTTCAAAGCAAATAATCATACACACACATGCACATGATCTTCTGTATCTTGATGGGCTCTTCAGCTCCAACAACTACCTATGCCTTACTTCAGTAAACCATACACTGGCATCAGTGGCTGGGTCAGCCCTATGACCTTAGGGGGTACAAAGAAAATGACACAAGCAAGTCAAAGGTCCACTACCACCACCTGGCTATTTGATATTAATTTAACCAGTTCCATGATAGTTCATAACAAGTTATTACAATGCCCTGGCAGGCACAGTCCTATGAGACCCCCAGAAACCACAGCATCACCTTCACCACCACTATCCTTTTTTTTTTTTTTGAGAGGGAGACTTCTTGGAGGAGTTGACAGATTGAAAAAAGAAGAGTAGATCTGGAAGCAGAGTTGTCTGCACCTCATTGCTGAGGACTAATGAACATCTCTGTGAGGAATTTCAGCAAGGAGTATCTTGCTAAAACCATTCATTTTTACTTAACACTGACAAAGACAGAGGCTGCTGGCCCCTGCTGTGTTTTTCAGCACCATTTGTAAAAGCAAGTGACTCCACAATAATGACTATCGTGGCTAGCAGACCATCCAACCAGAACTCTGCAATTCATTACAAACCTGAATCAGGAAATCCACAGAACATGCAATCAAACCAAAAACTATACTTCAGCTGAACATTTCACTCCACTTCTAGAACCTCCTGAGAAAGGGGAAAAAAATCTTCCTTTAGCATCTACAAGTGGTATATCAATTCCCTGTCATGCAACCAACTGACATTGATTTCCACCAACTGTCTGTGGTTTCCACAGACTTATCACAAGAGCATGGACACTGTATGTTCCAGGCACCTGAATTAGCTCTCCCCTTTTCAGTCCTGTTGAAACATCTTCTTTTGACATGTAGGCTTCAAATACACTCTTCTTCCTCCCTCGATTGGGTTTATTTAGATTCTTTCTGTCACCTGACGTTGAGACAGCAGCATAGGATCCTCCTGCAAACAAAAATTCAGAAGTGTTATCTTGCCCACCAAACTTGTCTATGTATCCTGACAGCAGCTGTACAAAGGCTTTGAGTTCAAAGTTAAACTTCTGAGAACAGTTTGCCTAGAAATACTGGCATCCAACTTCAGACCACCAAAAAGCCTGGAATAATCATGTTTTGCAAATAATCGACAGTCTTGTACAGCTCATTTTAGAGTTAAGAGTATTCATCCCACCCCATCTTTTAATAGCACTGAGCACACACTTCAAGACAGCTTATTCCTGAAGTGTGTACACACTCTGCTTTAATACCTCTGGGAGATCCCGGTTGTCTAGGATTTATTCTGTCTGAATTGTTCATTGTCTCTGTCTGTGATTCAGAGAGTTGCCTCTTCCTGTCGAAGTTATGAGGAGTTCTTGAAGATTCAGAGTTGTTTCTGGTCCTTGCAAACCCTCTCTTTTCTGCACCTGAAATCAAACACAGGTTTGAAGTAACCGGGGAGGGAAGAGGAACCCCATTGCCAGCTTGTGGTCCTGGTGAAACTCCTGATCCATGGCGCATAAGTACAAGTCACAACTGTGAGTCATGGTCTTTACCTAAACAAAATGATGTCTTCATTAGTTCGCTTGTAATCTGTTGGCTCTTTTTGCCTCTTAATCTACCACTAACTTATTTTAGCATAAATAAAACTCTGGAAATTACGATACTGAAGTTGGATACAACCCTTCCAAAATCCTGGGAAATTCATCAGAACATATAAACGTGAAATTGTTAAACTGTTTCCAAAGCCTCCACCCCATTAAGCCCCCAAGCAGTGAGAAAATAGAACTTCCCTACAACTTAATTAAGTAGTTTAGGAATCCAGCAGGAAAAAAAAATCTTAACAACCCACTGTTGAGTAATTAACTTTTGAGCTACCAGAGGCAGCGCGGTACCCAACGACACTACAAAGAAATGTCCAGCCTGCTCAGAACAGGCCACGATCACACAAAAATATTCTGCAAAGACTCACCCCTTCCTTCCCTGCCATCACCTCAGCCCCTTCCCTACAGCCAGGAGAGCCAGCAGCAGCTTCCAAAGCATATGCCAACGCTGTTCCACGGATCAGCACATTGGAATGCAACCCAGCGCCGTGCAGCTGCCCTCTTGGCCCTCCACCTGGAGACTGAACATGTCATCACAGCTTCGCCTTCCAGCCCCTCCTGGCTACACTCCCCGGGTACAAGCTTCTACCTGCAAGTCAGAAAATGTGCAATGCCAACTTATTTGCTATGGGGCTATCCAAGTTACAAGGCAAATTTTTTACTTATGGTATCCTTCACAAACAAAACTGCAGATTGCTTCGTAGAGTTAAACTGAAGCAGCAAGAAAAAAAACTGTTTAAAAAGCTGTACTTAAGGAGAGATCTTTAAAAATATGGTATAATAAAAGCGCTACTTTACCCAGTCACAGGCAAAAAGCAACTTCCACATACAATAACAAGCAAATTAGCAGGAAGAGGGAGGGCTCCTCCTAATTGAGGAGACACCAAGACAGGCAGAGGAACAACTCAAGGTGCCAGCTCAGACAGCCCAAGGAGAGATTAAATGCCACAGCAGTCTCCAAACAGGACACTGAAGTGAAGAGGGAGTCTTTGTTCAGTGACAAGGATGAGGGCAACTTAGTTTGGTCTCCTTCTACATGATCAAGCCTTTCATACTCTGCTCTTGCCTCCAGGGAGGAGACTGTCTGAGGGAGGTTACAGCTGTAATGCAGCCAGTGTAAAGAAGGCAATAATACCTACCTATACAGCCCACATGATGAAATCAAGCTAAAAGTAACTGACTTGCAAATGCCCTATGAACCGATTTGCAAATGTTCTAAGGGTCGAGAGATTGAGTTCAAAAACAGACACCGAAACTGAAAGTATGGACTAGAGTGATCTGAGCAGAACAGCTCTTGAATTGGCAACAGGGTTTTCTCTGGATAGTTTCCAGAGATGTTTTGGTGAAGGAACCTGACCGAAACTGCAACAGGTAGGATCTCAGGAACGCCATTTAAAAAGCAAGGCACTAGACTGATCACCCAGGGAGGTCATGCCATCTGCTTCACTGGAGGGTCTTAAAAATAGGTGAGACAGATGTCTGCCAGAGCTGGTCTAAAAAGAGTAGTTTTTTCCTTGAGGTAGTGAAATGGATTACACGGGCTCGTAAGGCCCGCTAAGGCCCTCGTTTCTATGACAGCAAGTCACAGAAAATACTATGAATTAAAGAACATGGGATAAAAAGGAGGCTTAACATGTAATTAAGAAGGAACTAAAAATAAAGCAGAAAACTAAGATGCAGGGGGGGAGAAGAGGAAAAAATAATTATTAAGTCTGGAAGTGAGCTGAGAGACAGAATTAGGCAGTGCAGAGCAGAGCTGCCCCAGCACTTGCCATGGCCATCAGTTCAAAACGATTGGGGTCATTACAGCCAAAAAATAATGCACAGGAACGGCAAATGGTGGAGGAGCACCTTTCCCTGCCAAAAAGGTGCACATGCAGAGAGGCACTCGCATGTTTCCAACACTTAAGCCTTTGGCTTGCTCTCTGGTGGGATTTTTCATCTGCCCAGACTCGGACACAAACTCATAAAAAAAGTATTCAAATCAAGAAACACAGCTTCAATGTAGCTGCCTCGCAAGCCAGTTTACACACAGCCACATTGGGTAAGCATCTGATGGTGCTGGCCATGACATTTATGACTAAACAAAACCACATACAACTGTCACAATTAGCATTCAACTGGAACACATCAAATTCTGCACGACTGTCTTTTCTTGTATTTCTCCTTTTAGAAGAAAGGGAGCCGACTACAGGTTGCCATCTGTTTCAGCTAGATTCACTATTTGCTTCTGCAATGCACCTGTCCTCTACCACCAGAATCTAGAAATACTTCTCGTGATGGGCTTCCGTGATGTCCCTGCTGCCCAGCATTAATATTCTGATGGATAAACAGAGATCATTCCACAAAGCAAACAGTAACTTGAGTAGTCTATGGATAGAGGAGGATATATTGAGACTATCCTTTTGGAAATAACTGCTATCACAAAGTTAGTTAAATTTTATTCTAGCACTAGGTGTGTCAGAAGTCTTACTTTCTCCATGGTGTTATAGTTGTGTGATTTTTAAGATAAAAAAAATTTTTATGGTAAGATGTCACAAATAACACATTCTACATATCAAAATAATGACAAAATTAATAAGTAAATGAATATAACAAAAATCTAAAATAACTTCAGTAGAAGGCAGACCAAAGTGCATTGACTGAGAGCTGAGGGTGGTTGGTACATCCTCACAGGTGTGAACCAACCCAAATGCACTGAACACTTCTGCATGTGTAGAAGCACCCAAGGTTGAATGCAGAGCAACTCTAACACAAGGCACTTCAAGTATTCACAACACTCAGCAAATGTAACGTGTTTGGATACGTTTATCTGGCTGCACAGATGATGTAGAGCTGATCTCCATGGATACAGCCATCACTTGCCTGGGATTTCTAGATATTCTTCCATTTCCAATGGGAAATAACACAACTGGACGAAAGATGGCTGACTTAATTATTTGAAGTCCTCTGGAGGGAGAGACAAATCCACCTCCACAGCTAGAGAGGCATGAAAAGAAAAGCAGGTGGTGTTTGTGGGCATTCAGAACCATCCACAATTGGTGATTCGCTCTCATGCTCAACATGGGCACCAGGAAAAGGAGGAGAAAGGATGGAGCTGAGGGCAGGCTCCAACCCAGGAGCCTGATCCAGCACCCAGCAGGCAGGCAGGCAGCAGTAGCTGGTGGAGCACCTCTGGAAGGACAACACTGGAGCTCAATCTCAAATGCAAACCACCACACTTTACCTCCGTCATGACAACAACATCACACAATGGCACATTTTGGTCTTTAAACCTAAGTACCCATTAATCTTTTCTTATTTGGGTAAAAAAGAAATGCAGGCAGGCAGCTTCCCAGAATAATTGATTTGGCTTACAGTAAGAGAGGAGGTTAGATGCTTTAAATCAGCTCATTTTGACATAATTTATAGAAAATCACTCTATAGTTTAGGTTTTGAGAAGTACTACATTTAATTAAACTTACATCTATTAGTCAGTTGAACAACTGGATGGTCAACTAAATCAACTAGAATGTACAACTAAACATGAAGTTAGCAAGGCCAGAAAGTCTTTAATTTTGTATTAAATTTGCATATTGCTTTACACAAGAAAGTATCAAGACCCTCAATTTTATTTACCAAAAATAAAACATTTCCAACTGCCCTCTAACACCTGACAAGCTATTTGATTATTAGTAGCAAAGAAGAAAAGTATTCCTCAATGAATTTTCATCAGCACATCCATAACTCCTTGGATACCTCCCATCCAGGATCCAGCAAGAACTAGTTTTACTTGAGAGATCCAAGTGAATTCCAAGATATGGACATCTTGGGACACCTTTCCCCCTTCCTCTCAAAGGCCATCTGCTTTGTCACTACACATTTTACCTCCAGCTAAATTTCCAGCTTTGATTCAATCTACATTATTTACATTTAACCAAGGTCCCTGGGACAGTCAGGACTATGAGAGCACCACAATTGTGCTGGTAACACCTCTACAGGTTTAGGATTCTCACCCCACTGACAGCTATCTTGACACGTAATGGTTCCTTTTACGCTTAAAAGCAAGGAATTCTGTTGAAAGCATTGGACAGAACAATAATAAAAAAAACCCAAACTTTTCCAACATTAAATACTTCCATCTACAGCTTACCTTTATCAGCATCACCACCTCCACTATTGGTAAGAGGATTTTCCATTGCTTCCCAGCATTAGATCATGATCTATATATGCAAAGTCATCTTTCAAATACCCTCGCTTTGCAGTTAGCATAAGCATGAGAAGAAACAGAAGCATATCCCCAGAACGGATAACATGCAATAGAACAATTTCTTATCAGATAGCGAGACACTCTCAACAAACAGTTACTAAATATTTGTCCATATTTCGACAATGTTTCATTTCATTGCTGACACACTTCAGTGACTTACACCAACCTCCTTCAAACCTTCCTAAGAGGTTCCCTGACATTTAGTTCAAGATAACCCAGCTATGCACTTAGTAAAACTCTGTAGGGATACACCCATGAGCTAGAAGGTACAGTAGCTACCAAATAAAGGGTCATCCAATGCTGCCCTCCTCTAAAAGGAGGAATTAACCAACTAAAGGCAACAAGAACCACTCTTATGCCAGCCCCTGTTTAGTCCTACACTCTCATTTAACTCAGACTGTGTTAAGCATGGCACATTCCTGCTCATCCTTACTAGAGACTTAATGAATTAGAGGTCAATGATATGGTAGCCCAAGGCATCAAAGCACAGATCTATAAGTTCAAATTGGCCCTCTGCTCCTGGCTGTGTTGGCAAAGTAAACTTCAGAAACCATCAGATTTGGTCTTTTAGCAAATGAACATTCTCCATGAGCTGCCAGGACATCCCACCTGCAACTTTATGAACCACTCTGGATGCTGATGTGTAACAGGGTGTATTTATAGCCTCAGTACAGGAGTTCAGCTAACAAACTCCGTCTTGTTTTGGAAAGACATCTGGAACCCCAAAAATCCAAAATCCTACATAGCCCCTGAGCAACCCTTGCCAGGTAATTGTGTGAGTTGAACTCTGCCAGCTTTGATGAGCTGGGAGGATGCAGCTCCTGGCTGGTAGCTCTGAATAGGCACAGACCTACTGTTGACACTGTTGTACCAGGCAACTACTCATTTCATTCTCCAAAGTCAAATAAACTCTGCTAGCAAAAGCATGCTTTGCCAGTACAAACTGCATTAACATCAGGGTGTTTTTGCTAAGATCCCCATGTCTTCCCCTTTCATTTGCTTAAACAGGCAATTTAAAAGCTATCTGATATTTTCTGCTGCTCAAAGAAGCCCCTAAAATAATTCCTTCCTGGTTAAAAGCCAAATTATGCTTGTCACACTGTTTTTAATTTCTAGTGCATCAGTGACATCCAGTATATGCCATGTTATATAAGTGACTAACTCAAAAACTCCAAGCACTTAAATGACTACTACAGCATCCGGAATCAAATTGCCACACACAGGCAAAACCAACAAACATCATTGAAGTGATCTCAAACACAAGTTATGTCAACAAAAACACTGGTCATAGACTGGCCAGAGGTAACCAGCTATTTATGTTTTGCAAAATATTTTGCGGATTTAAGAGATTAAATGTCCCACTCAATGTAACAGCCAAGTACTTTTTTGTTCTATTTTGTTTTAAAAGGAAAAACACAAAGACAGCTGTTGGTCTAGCTGCTCAGGGCAAGAGTTCTGTACCAGGAAAAAAGAAAAAAGACACTCATTGGAAGATCTCTCAAACAAAACTGTGCTAGAGCCCAAATAACACAAGCGGGTTCAAAATCCATCCAACACACTCCCTGTGAGCTCAGCTCCCCTTCAGCCCGTGCTAGGAACAGTCATGCTTCAACACTGCTCTCTCAACATGAGTTGAGTTCTCCAGTAGCCTTGGAACAGAACCACATCCATACATTTTGCAGTATCTTGAAGCAAAGAGGATAAATAAAGTAGATGGCTCAAGATTAAAGACAAAGCAATAGAGAGAAATGAGGATGTCATGGGAAAGAATTCATTAGAGATGTGGGAGTGGAAAGGCATATTTGAGATACATTATCAGCTCAGTGAGGTTTCACTGCAGCAAAGAGACTTCCAAGAGATAAACCTGGTAAGGCTGTATTTCAGATGCCAAATCTTAGGTCTAGCAGAAAGCACATTCTCCTTATCATGAGTAAATAGAAAAAAAAAAAATATTCTTCTCTGATGAGACAAACTCAAAGAATCCTAAACTGGAGGTTCAGAAGCACGCTCCTGTGCTCAGTCCAAGCCTGACCACAGAGCTAAAGGGAGTTTCTGCAATGTTGCTCTGAGTATTCCTCAAAAATAACCAAGGATGTGAATGATTTGAAATTATCTTAATGGTTGAAAAGTAAGACAAACTTCCAGGAAAGGGAGTGTCTTGGTGGAAGTGGAGAAGAACGGTGAAATGACTGTAGGGATTTAGGCAGATGGCAAATTGCATAATTAAGTTTCAAGTTAATTAAACAGTCATTCAAAGAAAAGAAACAATGCAGACCTACATTCACATGCACAGGCTCAGCCAAAATGTGAATTCTATGCAAATGTCCCAAACTGAGTGGATGATATATTGAACTCTAGCTGCCAGAACTAGCTCCCATACCCACCAGTCTCCACTAATTAACCCATTATGATGGGCCACCAGGGCCCAGCCATGGTGTAAACCTGAGCTGTAACTTTCCAGGGTCAATATAAACCAAAATAAAACAAGAAGATAGTGCTTACAGTGAATACTTGTCCACACAGCTATTAAACATGATTCCAGGTGTGATTCTGGTCCCTCTAGTAACAGCCCAACTGGTCACCAATGACCCTGTACAACGTAACACAGGTCCACCTGTGCCAGCCAACAGCTTGCTTACCAGCACAACTGTGATTGTGCAGCAGGAAAGACCAGTCTGGTTGTGCTCCATTTGTGTACCCAGGAAGGATTCTACAAAGCTCTCTTGCCCTGCAACTCAGAGGAAAGTGATCCTCTAACCATTTTTGCTCCCTGGCTGGTGACTCCTGAATGGAGAAGTACAGCCTGTGATGGTTTGTGAATGAGTTCACAGGGCCAGGAACTGCCTTTGGAGGTGACTGTGCCACTGTAGCTGGCTGTAAAAGATTCAACTGTGGGTTCTCCCTGCTGAGGAAAGAAACCTCCATTCTTCCTATTGAGGAAAAAACACTCTGATTTAAGGATGGAAGTAACAAAAAAAGTGGCTTATCCATGGATACTCAGTAAAGTCAAGAGCAGAGGCAGATGTTCATTTTCAAACCCATGAAAAGGAGGCAGGAAGCACATTGTGGGAAGAACACATTGCCAGGACCTTTTTCAGTTTAAGCTGCACATACTTAAGACTCTTGTGCTGAATCCCTCCAGATTTCAATATGGAACAAGGGAAAATGAAAATGTTCTTGCTGACTTGGGCATTCTGTATGGGCCTATGCTTTGAAAAACCAAAATGCAGAAAAATGCACAACAGATTCTTTCTGCTGCAGAAAACAGTGCTGTGGAAACTGCTCCTGGCCACTAAGATCACGTGCCCACAACACCATGCTCCTCTTCCAAAACACTTCCAAGCACCCTGACTTAAACAGTAATTGTACTTCAATTCCTCAGCAGGATTTGCATTGTAGGAATACTACATGAGTGCAAGAGCCAAAGATACCATTTCCAGGCTCTGAACTAAGGGTTGGTGATGAAACTCATTTAGTAGCAATAGAGTAAAAGTTTATCAAAATAGTTACTGTGCTCCAGCTGCGCACAGCAGCGCAGTGGTGTTGTCAGGGAGGGGATTCAGCTCTTCTGGTTTTCAGGACTCTGTGAACCTGCTCCACCCTGCTCGTGACCTCCTAACTCCCTACTCCGCCTGATGATTGCACTCGGCCAGGCCTCCACTCCAGCCTTGGGATGTGGGTCAGGGCTGCCTCCACTGCCACCTCGTCCTGCTGACCTCCCAAAGCATCTTGCACAAGACCTTTCTGCTCCCTGTTTTAGCCAGCAACTACACTGTAAAAAGGCTTCTTCCAGACTTTAGAAAAACACAATATTGTGGAAGTTCTCTCTTTGATTTATCTGGGCTTCAGCAGTTTGAGGGAAGCAAGTTGTGCAAAGATCAGAGGAAGTCAAGAAGCTTTGAAAGGCAAAATACCTGACCTGAGGTGCTAATGCACTAGAAGACATTAACAGCTGAAGAAATCAAAGAACTGCTTTCAGATCCCAATATATCTCAGGGTTACCCAGTGTTCTGCAGAATAAGTCAGTTTGCTGATGAATCGTTGCCCGCACTGTTCGTGCATTGTAGCAGGTACATAATTCAGAACTCTTGAGTACTGTGAGGGAAAAATGCCTAAAAACATACAAACTGAACAAAAACGCACTCTTGCTGCAGGCTTGTATCTGTAGAGAGCATGAAATAGTCTCCAAGGCATGACCTGCTCCATGCATCTGTGGGCTGCAGCTGCTAGTGTTGACATTTTCCTTCAGCACCCTGGAAATTTTTGGTTGTGTCACAGAAGACATTTTATGCAACAGATCCCAACATTTTGTTTTCCATCCTGCCCCAGCCAAGTTTCAACTCTCCATAGCTTAAATTTCCCCACAAGAGGGAGTTAGGGACATGCAGCCCACAGTATTTCATGGAGCTAGTCAGAAAGGAGCTTGAGGTGGGAGGGAAGGGATGGACACCAGCACAACGGACAGGAGAGGCAGAAGCAGAGGCTGGAGAGCAAGGCAGTGGTGAAAGCCCTGCAGCAGTCAGAGCCTGTAAAGGAGTCACAATTAGCCAGTGAAGCCAGCTGCAAATCATCTGTCCTACCTACGTTGGGTACCCACAGTGAAGAAGAAACCCCAAAGATTACCTGAACAACTGGCCAGACCTGACTGGGATGTGGGGGCTGGCTGGCCTGATGGACAGCAGAAGACAGAAAGGCTTTTTTTTTTTAATTAACTCCAGTTTGAACTGCAGCACATTTTTGGGGTAGAATATGTTATCAGGGCTTTTAAACTTGCCACTGACAGCCCACATAGCCCTTGGTAAACCTGTTCCAACGGCCATTCACCCTCGCCATGAAGTTGTGCTGTATTTCAAGCCTGGATTTGTTTAGCCTCAAATGCGTTATATCATAATCCGCTCAACTGAGTAGCCTATTATTGAACATCTGTTCCTCATGTAGGCAGTTTACTGAAAGCTCCCTTCCCCCAAGCATCTCTTTGATAAGTAAAGCAGGGTTCCTCAAATCATTCACTTATGATCCCAGCGTTTTAATCTTCCTTGTGGTCGCCCTCAGAGTATTCATCAATTCATCACCATCCGCCCCGAACAGAGGGCATCACCACAGGATACAATACTCCAGAAGCTGCTGCTGCTGCCATGCCAAAGACACACGCAGTCCATACTCCATCTTCCAATTCCCATGCTCATACATTACCCTTTTGGCTACGTTTCACAGGAGGGGGACGTTCAGCTGATTAATCCATCAAAAGCTCAAAACTTTCTTCCAGGCTGTTGTTTCCCACACTGGGTTCCTCACGCTGCTAGCACGGTTCCACGCTAGCCCAATAAATGGATTTTGTTTTGCCTGCTCCCAGTCCACCAAGCAATGCAGACGGCTGCCAGTAACCGCCTCCATTATTCAATACTCCCTGTGGTCTCCAAGTCATCCAACAAAACTTTCAATCCTACTTATACATTTTCTTCCTGAAGATTGACAGGAGCATTAAACAGCACAGGGTCAGAACATGACACTGCAGGAACCAGACACACCTGTTGGTAACAAGCCTCAGTTTATTGCTGCATTTAATTAGTTCAACTAAACAGCTTTTAAACCATTACACACACACACTGTAATTTTATTATGCCAACACACTGGCATCCATGCTCACACCTTTATCATCAAACCCCTAATCTCATAAGAGCCTGACACTGAGGGAGCTCAACAGAACCTTTGTTGCATTAATTGACAACAAATCATATTAAAGAAAAGATTAAAAACTAACTAAAAATAAATTCAGTTCTTGTATTAGCCTATTTTCCTAGGACCAACACGCCACTGACAGGCATGGTTACCTGAGCTACACAATAGGGGCTAAAGAAAAAAAAAAAACAGTTTAAATTTAAAAAAAAAAGCAGGTTAACAGCAACAAACATTTCCACTGACGAACATCTTCACATGAGTAGCAGCATAGCAGGTGAAGGAAGCTCCTTCAGGGAGAAGAAAGCTTTGCTGCCAAATACAAGGGTTCCTGCTGCAGAACTCGGTCCCACCACAGCCCGGTGTGCTCAGGACTCTGGCAGAGGATACGGAGGACCCTTATTAGATCACTTACAAAACCCGCAGTCCCTGCAAGGGCAGGACCTCATCTCCCCAAGAGAGGATGCATCAGACATTAACTCACATATGATAGCTGATGTTAGCCAAAAACATTAGTTGCACAAGATTCAGGAATGAAACATTTTTCCTATCAAAAGCAAGACAGAAATTTATGTCTGTGATGATGTTGTTAAACCATTAGAGAAAGGAGCATGTGTCTCTCCGATGGGGCCACACAGTAAATCCAGTTTTCCCTCCTCTCCCATATCTTATTACTGTGATTAACGTCATCTAAGGAACATTACATTGAACCTGGCAAGATTAGCTACATTTTAAAGATTTCCACAGCAACTAACATTCTCTGTTTATTGAGGAGATTCTGTGGCCTTCACTAGATCACTGGCTCATATTTACCAGGGCCAGATAGGGAGATAACAGCATTGTTAAGGACTGAATTTCACCACATAAGAATTGGAAGACTCAATACTAAAAAGTAGCATTATCTTACATTTGCCTTACAAGAAGGGAAAAACAGAAGCTGTGGTTCTTCCTCCAAAGTTCCCCCAGAGAGACAAAGGCAAACACAAAATTTACAGCAGTGTATCACAGAAAGACAGAAACCCTAAAGATTTTGCCATTTTAAGGCATGTATTTCTTGACCAGTTGTGCCCTTCACACATGCAAAAAAGCCATTCCAGGATACTTCCTTTACCTATCCTGAACCTTCTAAATGTCAGGGTTGCAGCCACAAACACACCACCATCCAACAGCAACAATTGGTTTTAAAGCTGTGATGCTGAACACCCGCCTGCTTGCCAGCGACACTCCTCCATGGAAGCTGCCCAAGTCGGTTAAGCACCACAGGCTGGGCAAAGCAATGCCAAGAGCCAGGCAGATGATAAATCAGAAAAGGCCAT
>NW_008622601.1:0-6107 GCF_000691845.1 Merops nubicus | reverse complement strand
ACACTCTGTCCCAGGAATTGTCTGTTTCTACTCAGGGGGCATGCTGACCCTGACAGATGGGCAAGATGCCTCCATCACACCATAAACCCATGAAGCTTTTAGTGAGAAGAGCCTCAGGAGGCTACCTAGCAAAGCTGCTGGTGGTGTTCTTCCCGAGGAGGACGTCTGCAGATACAGACTGAGACTGCATTTGCAGCCCTGAAAAATCTGAACCTATTTCATAGCCATCAAGCTTCTCAGGCACCCTGCTCCACCCAAACTTTCAGCATCAATAAAGCCACCTCACTCCCAGGCACTCTAGCTCCCAAGATCCTCTGAAATCAAAGACGGTCAGGAGACAGTGTTCTCAAGGACCACGCTGCATTCCACATTTGGAGGACGGTTCTCTTCTGCAGATGTCCGTTTTTCAGGCTTTCCAGCAAACTCAGGAATGTGCTAACAAACAGCAACGTTCCTTCCAAAACAGGCTGAGAAGTGCACATACTCAAAAAACAACTGAAACTTTGCTGTCCCAAATAAAACGGGCAGCTTGGTCTAAGCTACTTACTCATACAGCAACACATCACAGATATTTAAGAAGAAGTTCCACTTAGCAGCCATGCAAATCTCAACTACTAGCATGTGACAGACAGATGCTGCAGAAAAAGTCAGTATTCTGTCCTCAAGGAAAAGGGGATTTTAAGCCCTTTTATGACAGAAACATCAGTCAGTCTGAAAAGAAATTTCAAAAACTCTGGATTGAAGTAGGAAAACCCTTAGAGCCTTTGATCAAAACCAGAAAACAACCCAAGGGACTTCATAAAAGACTTTCATTAGGGAAGTTTAACCAAGTTTTAGAACCCAAAGAACCTAGAGGACTGGAGATTTAAGGAAAAATACTAGCAGAAAAATCATATTAGATGAAAAACTGTATGGATTGCAATTTAAAGTGGCATTTTAGGATTACTTTGTCTTATTGGGGTTTGAGAAGAAACTTCAGAACAGAAGGCTTTATGGCAATTCTCCTCACAGAGGTTATAGCTGCACAGAAATGAGCAACGATTTGTGGAATGCATCAACAAGCAGCTTCTTCCAAATTCAAGAGTGATGATACTGTAGAGTGAATCCAATACTGTAGAGTGAAACGCAGTTTCATGACTATGTCACATGTTTCAGACAATGGACAACACAGTTTTGCTCCAACCCAGTTCTCTCAACTGCAAAGTTCCCAATACTTATGAAAAGCAGTTACTATATGGAACACCAGAAGAGATCATCACAGTCAGTTATCTGGTATGAAATTATCTCAGGGCCCCCCCCCCACCCCAGACCTCATCTTGGGGCCTTACAGTACAGGCTGACAAGGGCAATCCTCAGTGCTGCTCACAGGCTGCACCTGTCAGCAGCAGTGAGCTCCTGGGTGCAGTGATATTTGCCTGGGGCTCTGCAAACTCCTCTGCTTTCCCCCACAGCCACAGGAACTGCTGCACCACTGGAAGGACATTAACAAAGACCAGTCCCTCACTGCACACAGCCCTCCCCAGGGCACTCAGAGGGTTTTCTCAGTCCTCCATGTTTGCCTTCAGTTTTACTGCTGTTAGTTTTTGGGTCATTGCAAACCTGACCACAGCTAAGACTGAGCCGAAGAGCTGTTAAGAAGAGGACAATGAAATGAAGAGATATAAAGAGAGATGTTTGGCTTTGAGATTATCTCAAAGAGCCTTTTGGAAAGCCTACAAGAGCCTGAACAGAGTTAATTTGTGAGGAGATGTCACTCCTGAAAAGATGATATGCCTCACTGCTATGACAGAAGCAATTCTTGCCATCACAGTTTCACAGGACTTGATTTAAACTGATCAAACCAGACACCTGCCTATGCGAAGTAATATGACTTATATCAGCATCAAGAGAGAAAGACAAGCTTTGAAGTGAGAAAATATTAATCTGGTACTGTGATGTGTGAATTCTTATACCTAAGCTCTTGCATACTGTAAAATCTTCGTTTCACTTACAAAAGAATGCTAAAATATACTCAAACTCAACAAGCAGAAAAAACATTTCCCTGAATCAAATGACATTTCCTATTTCTTTCCTCCCCAACAAAGTCTTTTCATGTCCCTGCAAGTGTTCTGGAGTGCAACCAGCCCCAGCTACACAGGAGGGAGGCTGGGGAGACGTGCAGGGGCAAGAGTAAGTGTGTCACTGTTAAGCAAATTATTACTATAATCTTCCCACAGTGTGAGTTTTCCACCTGGGAGGTCAAACATGAGGGTCAACATTTTCTGCTCTAGGTCTTTACACTAAACAAACAACTAGTTTCCAAAGGGTTTGTGCAACCCAACTCCCAAGTAGAGCAGGAAGGAATTGCAGGTGCTTGCTTTTGAAAGGCAGAGTATTTTTGTTTCAGACTAAAACCCACGTAGGCACGTATTGTTTCCATGGCTACAAACTATAAGCCTTCTAGACTCTCCATTTCTGTTAGCTGCTCTTCTCTACTCCACAGAAGCTGAAGGGTGAAAGGTAGCAAAGTCTATTATAACAGGCTAGCATAAAATAAAGTGTTACAATGAAGCATTAAAAAAATAAACCTCAAAAAAAATTAGGCTCATCAACAAATCTTAGCATGATCTGCTTCTGTTAAATCTCTAACTATCATCCATCTTGCAAGAACTCAGGGAAGTTTACCAGCTTTAGCACGTATCTACTTACATAGCCCCAAAAATACGACAAATCCTGAAAAAAGCACATTACTTGCCACTTGGGTGATACATTATAGTTTTCTAAGATTGATTTAGTTAAACATTTACTTCATTTCCAATCCAAGAGTTGTGATAGGTTTTAGGTCCATCTTACCCAGCTGAGAAATCAATCTCTTTTCTACTTGTTACAGAGAATTTAATATGGTGACATTTATGAGTTCCTTCAATAGTAGCTCCTAAGATCAGGCTCCCTAAGTATTTCACCATAAATAACATTCAGAGGAAGTTTTAACCCCTTACACTGAGAGATCAGTTTTAAACTGCCTGCCTTTGGTGGCTGGTTGATACTGTGTTTTGGGGACTTCTTTTTTTAATTAAAAAAATTATTTACCCCCATAAGTGGGCTTTTTGCCTTAAACATCTGAGAGAGACATTCTCTTTACTACTGCAAGATGTGGTCTCCTTGTTACTAACAGCAAAAATACTGAAGTCAACAGTCTGTATCAGGAATTTGGTATTACACAGGCACCTCAGCCCCTGACTCGTGGATGGACTTTGACCCTCTGCGAAGGCAAACCAACACTCTAGATCCAAAGAGGCAACACAAAGAAAAGCATGTCTCTGCCCTAAGTCAGCTCAGATCCAACAGTCTTATTAATTTGAACTCTATCCCACAGAAACTGGGCTCTGCTAGCATTGAGCTGATCCTGGAAGCAGAACAGCCACATTCACAGAGCTCAGACCAAGGTCCTGCCATCACCAGGCTGGACCCACATGAAGCCATTTGCACATGCTGGATGGCTTACTTGCAAACCAGGACAAAGCCACCCACAGGTAACTCATGGCTGACTAACTTGGACAGAGTAGAACTGGCTCATGTTAACTCACCCATGACTAAACACCACATTCGATTCCACAGTAATTGCAGCAAATGCACCAAACAGTCCACTAATGATTAGTGTGAACTCACCTTGAACTTGACCGGGAGACAAGTGACTGCTTTTCCTGGCATTTACTGCCAGCACATCCTCACTGTACTGCTCAGTCAACAAGTGTCCAGCTGCTGCATCTCTGTTGGCAGGACACCTGCCTCGTTTCTTAGGTTTCTTCCTCCATGTGTCCTCCTCATCCTTTTCATCAGAACCAGACGACTTCTGCAGAGCTGCCCGGTGTCTCAGGCTGTGTGACACCCTCCCACCCAAGGCATCGCTCATGTTTAATAAGTCAGCTGCAGCTCCACGCTGAGGTACATAATAGTCCTCCTCCACCTCCAGCTCTCCTTCTGGACCAACGATGGCACTTTTTTTATGAGGACATCTGTTCAGAGCGCTTTGGGGTTTATCATTCTCAAATCCTCCAGGCGTGGGCTGTTCCAGGTGAGATGTTCTGACCGGTGAAGAGCTGTGTACATTCAACCCATTCCTGGCTGGATTATCCTTCACCAGGCTTCTCCTCAGGGGTGGGTCCAGATCGGCGGCGAGGTCATTGGAGCTGCTGTCTCCCAGCTGCATCTTTTCAGCGATGTGGTTCAGGTAGGACTGGAAGCGGCCGCTGTGGTGCTTCTGCACAAGCCTGGCGTAGGCGTTCTTCTGGGGGGCAGCGGGCTTGCTCGGCCCCTCTTTGGCACCTTGGGCAGGAGCAGCACCTGTCACATGACCCAGCTGATCCATAGCGTGGTAAAAGGCCCAAGCTTCAAAGAGTTATAAATAGACATGGGGGGGAAAAAAGGGTTATTTTCTTGAAATAAAGCTTGTCACCCTTCTCCCAAATCAACTGATACTTCTGGATTACATAGGACATTTGCTTCAAATACGAAGAGTAACCACTTCAGCTTCTCCTTCTAGTCAAACTCACTCCCAATGCGACAGAGATAAAATTAATTCCCTCACACAACTAAGTGCCTTGCAAGAGTTTGTAATTCTTACTGATTGAGACGCTGGCTGTTGCTCCATCCACTGCCAGTTTCTGTAGATGGTTTTACACCTCCGCCTTTGCTGCATGAGTGGGGAACTTAAGTACATCAGGCAACTTTCAATGCTTTTTCAGCTGCTCTAGCTTTTGAGTTTTCAAAGCAAAGCAATCTAGTAAATTGTCCTCAGCCACAATTATGGTAAATTTTATGTATAGACAAGACACAGCAGTGGTTTTTGCTGTATGTAACATCAATGAGGACTATAATAATATACTGATAATGGAGCCCAGTGCCACTGCTGTCTTCTGTAGTTTTTTTTTAAAATGCCTCTTTTTCCTTCAAGACATGTTTGAAGCTGAACAGCTGAACTTCACCCCAGCTGGCACACCGAGAACTTCAGATTTCATGGTCATCTCTTCCATGCCAGAACTAAAGGGCACTACACTCTAAGCTAAAATAAAACACTACCACCCATTAAAGCTCTCTCTCTTCACTTCTCTAAGCACAAGGACATTGGCAGGACAGAATACACAGCTCAGCAGAAGAGAAACTTATACTGCTTCCTCCCTTCACATTTGGAATTTTTCTTCGCCCTTCTTCTCCCTTTTTCTGTGGTCATACAGAGAATGAGCACCCAGACAGCCAGCTCCAGGTACGTGCTGCCTGGGAAGAGGGCATCATCCCACAGGGACCAGGGACTGCAGAGCCCACTCCTCCTCAGAGTGCCTGCTCCAGCCCTTTCAGAGAAACAATATGCGTTGCAGCCAGATCTACCAAAGTAATTGAGCACGGGTGTGAACAGGCTTCACCATACAAAGCAGAAATTAAAAATCCCTGAATAAATAGGAAACATTCTTTTTGTGGGCAGTGATTCTTGTTCCTATGATTTTCCATCGGTGCTAGCCAATAGCTAAGCCTTTCTAATAGCCTGACCTGCTACAGCACTATTACAAAACCCTCACACGGGCCTATCTGCAATGAGCTCTCTTTTAACGTCACCTTCTCCGGTTGCCAATTGAATAGAAGCAGATAACATTTATAAAAGCTAGGAAGACTACTCTCCAAACACTGGTTCCAGGATACAGGAACCATCTTTAATTACAAGTAAAGAATAAACATTCGCATTTCGCCTCCACTGTAATTTCTGCAACTTTAGTGACGTTAGTGGCTAACAACTGCAGCACGGACAAAAATCAGAGACTTAAAAGCCCCTGTTCATCACAATTTCTTTGCTAGCTTTTGGTGGGCAATATGGAACCGACAGTTTGCTAGCAGCCCGGGAGCAGAGAAAGGCAGAGGTGGGGACAAGGTTCACCCACCCTGCCTTGCTCCCAGACGGGACAGGCCTAGAGCAAGCACCGGGAAGTGCTGCGGGAAGCCAGGGAGCTGCTCGCTCAGCCGGCCCCAAGAAGAAAACCGCGCCTGGTGTTTTCACAAGGTGAGGAGGGGCACTAGCCTTCACCTCCCGCCCGGCCCCGCGCTGGACACGGCTCTGGGGGCGCTCAGGCCCCTCGGTC
>NW_008622600.1:0-35059 GCF_000691845.1 Merops nubicus | reverse complement strand
GATTTCCATCCCTTGGTTCGTGACAGACACCTGCACAGAGCGTATTGGGTTTGAGTCACAGGGTTTTGGTAGTGGGGAGCTACAGGGGTGGCTTCTATAAGAAGCTGATGGAGGTTTCTTCTATGTCCAACACAGCCAGTGCCACCTGGCTCCAAGATAGACGTGCCACTGGCCTATGCTGAGCCCACCAGTGACAGTGGTAGTGCCTCTGTGATAACATATTTAAGAAGAGGGAAAAAAGTACAGTGCACAGCAGCAGCCAGAGAGAGGGAGGATATGTGAGAGAAACAACTCTGCAGACACCAAGGTCGCTGAAGGAATAGGAGGAGATGCTTCAGGTGCTGGAGCAGAGATCCCCCTGCAGGCTATGGTGAAGACCATAGTAGACCATGCACGTCCCCCTGCAGCCCATGGAGGTTAATGGTGGAGCAGACACCCTCCTGCGGCCCATGGAGGACCCCACGTTGGAGCAGGTGGATGCCCAGAGAATGCTGTGAGCGTGTGAGAAACCCACACTGGAGCAGGCTCCTGGCAGGGCCTGTGGACCCATGGAGAGGAGCCCATGCTGGAGCAGTCTGTCCCTGAAAGACTACACTCTGTGGAAGTGACCCATGCTGGAACAGTTCATGAAGAACTCTAACCTATGGCAAGGATTCATGTTGGAAAAATTTGTGGAGAACTGTCTCCCATGAGAGGGACCTCATGCTGTAGGAGGGGAAGAGTGTGAGGAGTCCTCCCTCTGAGGGAGGAGGAGCAGCACAGAAAATGTGTGATGAACTTATGGAAAACTCCACTGCTTGTCCCTCTGTGCTGCTCAAAGAGAGGAGGCAGAGAAATCAGGAGTGAAGTTGAGCCTGAGAATAAGGGAGGGGTGGGAGGAATGTGTTTTAAGATTTAGGTTTTATTTTTTTATCTTGCTACTCTGAGCTGATTGGTAATAAACTAATTTCCCTAAGTTGAGTCTGTTTCCACAACAGTAACTGGTAACAGGCTCTCCCCCTGACCTTATCTCAATCCACAAGCCTTTCAGCACATTTTCTCTCCCCTGTCCAGCTGAAGAAGGGGAGTGATAGAGGGGCTTTGGTGGGCACATGGTGTTCAGACAGTGTCAACCCACCATAATGCAGAAATTGAGCTGGAGCCCAAACACCAAGACTGAGTGGGTGAGTTACTACAGTCCTGGCAAAAGTAGGAACACTAGGTCCTGGTCTGCCTGCTGCAGGTGGCATTTCTAATGCATGGCCCGGTCTGACAAAAACATAAATAGCAGGTATCAATGAAAAATACAGATTACTTGCAGGTGACCTTGCATGATTTTTATTGTGACTCATTAAAAGCTTAACATTGGTGTGTTGTCAACATCATTCTAACAACAAATAAAAAACACGGCATTATGAGGGAAAGTTAATTCCATCCCAGCCAGACCTAATACAGTCATGAAGATATCAGACATTTTTGAGGCACTTTGAAGTGACCAGATGACTGACAACATAGCTTCTAAGATGATTTGACTTTCTGGGTTCCTTAGGTAGCCTACAGTTTAAAAATGTCTTCCCAGATACGCTCAAAATGGCTGCACATGAACTCTGTGGTACCTACTTCATTACCAGTGACCCAACTCCAGTGTACTAATGAAGGAAATATCACAATACCTAAATGGACTTTTTAATCTTACCCTTCCTTCTTTGCAAATCTGGGGTGTTGTAGGTGTGCCCGTAAACAGATCTTTTGTTTCCTGAGGAACTATTATAATGGAATGCTAAGGTAAATGGTTAATAAGGTTCCATTTAAGTTTCATTGTATTTAGTAATTCTCTCTGTCTAATGCTCCTCCCCCTGAAAGCTCTATGGGTTATACCTAAAGGCACTAAAGGAACCTTTTGGATTATATAATCGCTTGTTTCTGTCGATCAGACCACTCACAAGCTCTCTTACTAACACTGGAGATTTTTTTAGTCCATTCTCTGGTTTCTGGACTTTGCCATTATAGTTTTAAGAAATTTCACCTTGGATTTATTCTTGGACAGTGTATATGTTTATCCCCGTGTTGGTATTGGTTAGAATGTGAGACTCTTCTCCCTTGATGACATTTATTGTCTTTTTCTTATTTCACTCAGTCTGCCTATGTATTTTTAGGAAATAATCAAAACTCCCTTCAGGTTTTTCTTTACTGTGCCAAATAAGCCATGCTCTCATACTGGTCTGTCATATGGCAGTCCTTCCACCATGATGCTACTACTTGTAGATTTTTCTACTATCTTTTGATGAGTTTTCCTCTATCCTAATCTCATTTTTCATTCATCACTTACCTGGATCATTAAGCTCCAAGTGATGAGCTTCCACATTCTGCACCAGAGCTTTGCCTCCCAAAAGGTGGACCTGCAAAAGCAGGCTAAGGTTAGCAGCAGCTAACAATAATACTCTCTATTGCTGTAACGTTTGCATTTGCTTTGAAAATCTATATTAAACAGAAAGGAAGAGGGTACAGACACTACAGACAAGAAGGTTCTCAGTTCAATAACATGTAATGAGGATCAGTTAGTAGGATTAGATTCACTAAGCATAGATAAAAGGCAGGAATAGAAAATACCAATTAGGTTTTTTCTCCTTCTCCTTCCCTCTCCATCCCCAACTAAACAATGTAAATTCTCAGCTTCTGGGAAGACAGCTCCTTGATTTTTTTTTTTTTTTTTTTTTCCTTAAGATACATATATTTATATAAAAGCCATTGTCCATACGTTTTAGGTGCTGGGTGAAAGGAAGATTTCTGTCTCTTCTTGAGGCCCTTGAGTAAAATGAGAAGAATGATCATCAACAGTCTATTTTCCCTTCAACCTCCAGGCTGCAGAGAGATGCACTGTGTTCTTCTGTACTGTCCTAAAGACAACCCCTAGGCTGATTTCTAGATGAAAACCATGTATCATGCAGACAATGATCTTGCAAGTCAAGCCTTAGAAAAACAAGGACGCATCCTTTGGAGTGTATAAAAAGTGTGGTTCCCAACATGCTGACATGTTCCTCTATGTAGAGCAGTCAATCTATAGGCATGCAACTGTATGGATGGGGAAAGAGCTAGGCAAAAAATTTTCAGAGACTTCTCTTTGGAGGGCATATAGGTGCAGCAATTGAGTTTTGACTATTTTTATGCTATTTTCTTTTCTGTCTGCCTCTGTTACCGCTCAACATTTTCTGAGGAGTAGGAGCAGCATATAACTCATGTAATTCCTGACTGTTTACCTTCTGCCCACATGATCTGTAACTGTGAAGTTGAACAATCTTGCTAAATTCGTTTCTGAGAGTTCTCAGCAAAGCTGTGAGCAGGACCAGAAGCTCTGGGATTTCTGTGCACAGCCTTGAAACTACTTTGTATTTGGTTTATACTAGGTTCATACGTAGAATCATATACATTAAAACCAACGTTTCAACAAATCAACACTGTGAGTTTAATATCTGAAAAAAGATGAGTGCTCTCAGACTTGTTGCTTGACAAGGCAAATTTGTGAATTACCAATAGAAGAGAGTGTCAGGGATTTTTAAGCTCTGCATTTTCTTTATGAATACGGATTAATTGGTGCCTGTGGTGTCTTCATGTAAACACCCACTAATCTGTTAAAAAAAGAAATATCCTGCTCACTAATAGGTATTTCCTCAGGGGTTTCAATGAGGGTTGGATTATGCAATGAATACTTAGAGACTCTATTAAGAAGCAGCAGCACAGACTCCTTACTGTAAGAGAGTATTTTTCTACCAGTAATACAGTCAATGTTTTATATTTGATAAGGCTTTTCTTTTCCCAATAAATATCAAAAGATAATGAGACTGTGGAAGTGTGATGGTTTGGGGTCTTTTTAATTTATTTTTTTTACCACTAGATATTCTAATTACTATTTCTAGCCTCCTACTATGTGAAATGCTGGCAGATTTCGTAAGGTCTTTGCTTGAACCTTCATCACTAAAATCATTCCTCAGGTCTTCAGATATTTGTTTCTATATGCCTGTGCAGAAACTACAAGTTTTACAAGAGCTCTGCTTTAATCATTAAGAAATGAATTTTGACATTTTGAGCAGGAGCAAGATCTCAAAAAGCTTGACTTAAAAACCTCCAAACTGGAGGAATTTCTGCTTTCACATTTATAGCTAAGATATTGGAGTGTCATGGAAAAAAAAGACCAGGACTATGATTCTGGGGTCTGCTATTTTTTCTAGGTTAAATAATGAATTCTGCATGTCTACAAGGTATGTGAAATAAATGAGGGCTTTTTTAATTCTGAGATGGTTCTCAACAGTAAGCTTCACTCTTTATCTCATTAGGCTAAAGTAACTATGAGGCTTGAGGGTTGAAAGGGCCTGTGTGGTGTCCATGAGGTGAATTCTCCTGAAAAATTTCTGGGCACATCAAGGCAAAGAAGGTGATTAGGAATAGTTAGCATGAATTTACCAAAGGTAGAACACGTGTGATATTGCCTTCTACCATGAAATGACCAGGTCTGTAGATGAGTGGACACCAGTACATGTCATTAACCTGGACTTTAGCAAGGCTTGTTGGCACCATCTTCCACAGTGTAATTTTATTCAAGATAGGATGATTTGTGTAAAATATGTTTGGATGATTGGGCTTAGGGGGTAGTGGCTAATGGTTCATTCTCTACTCAGATGCTGCTGAGAAGCAGGGCACTAAAAGTGTCTAGCCTAAGACAAATCTTGTTTAACATCTTTATTAGCATCCCAGAGAAGGCAATGGAGTGCATTCTCAGCAAGTGCAGATGATGACGAATTGCAGGGGGTGGGGGACACTAGTAGGCATGTTTGTTAACAGGGCTTCCATTTAGAGAGATCTGGGCAGGAAGGAAGAAACTCTTGCAGTGATGCAGGTTTGAGACTGCTTGCCTAGGTGTAGCTCTGTGGAGAGGCCCCTGGGAATCTTGGCAGAAAGCTGCACTTGTGACATTAGTGCACCTTGGCAGCAGAGAAGACCAAGAGCACCTTGGGCTGTGTGAACAGGAGCATTGCAGCAGATCAAAGAAAGTGGTTATTCTCCACTTGTTAGACTCCGTCTAGATACTTCACCCAGTATGGTATTCTCAAGTCAAGAAAGACATTAACAAACTGAAATGAGTTCAGCAAGGGGACGATGAGATGGCTGGAGCACTTGCCCTGGGAGGAGGTACTGAGGGATGGGGCTTGTTCAGCCTGGAGAAGAGACTGCTTCAGCCCTCCCATACCTACATGGATCTCGGTATGAAGGTGGAGCCATTCTCTTCACAACAGACATACACTGAAACACGAGGTGTTCGGAAACTTGCTCTGTGTGAAAACACTAAGGCAGTGATACAAGCTGTCCGGAGAAGTTGTGCAGTCTCCATCTCTGGAGGTTTTCAAGACCTGGAGAAAACCAGCCTGGTCTGTTCTCATAGCTGGCCCAGCTTTGAGGGGCTGGGGGTAGAAGAAGCTCTCAGGGACACCAGGCGGGACATAGCAGCCAGAAATGTGCCCCCACACTCAGAAGCAAGGCAGGCAGGAGGGCAGGCAGAGCAGCCCCAGCCCCAGGCATTGAGCATCTCGCTGGAGACACAGGTAGCTGGGATGGGATGTCAGCTTATGGGCAGGGACACAGATCAACAGACAGCGTGTTTGCAATCACAGATGTGGTGGCAATGCAGCAGGGGCTATAGCTCAGGTGAAATACAAGGGTGAGAGCCTCAGCTCAGAGCAGCTTTCTGGGTAGAGGTGGGTCCTGGCTGCATCCTCCCCACCAGCTGCTAGGACCTCTTCCCACAGCCTGGGTGGTGGAGTGCCCTGAGCAGGATGGCTTTGCCCTGCCCTGAGCTCCTTCCCCATGCCTGACCTCCTCCAGGGCTAAGGGTATGCTCAGTGGCTTCACACAGGGGTTGGACTAGGTGACCTCTGGTGGTCCCTTCCAACCTGAGTTATCTGGTGATCCTATCATACACACACTCAGATTTTAACACTAAAAAATTATAGATTTGTTCCTGCCTATGAGCTCTAAATGAGCTCTTTAATGTCAATGCATGATGTGTATTCATTGTGGAAAGGGTGAAGAACAGGTAGAGACAGGGAGAAGAGACCAAGAAAGTTAAGACACCTTCCTTGCTGTCAAATAAAAGGCTTTTAGAGAAGAATAATGTAATAATGAAAGACAATATATGTTCTGTGACTTTAAGGCATGTTTGCAATATTAGTTGATGATATCTCACAATGTTCCTGCAAAGGAGATAAGTATCGCCATATCTGTTTTAGAGATGGGAAAATAAAGATGCAGCAAACGTGTGTGACAGAGATGTGTGAAGACGATATGAGAAGATGGGGTTAGAGCATGAAGCCTCAGGCCTGCTCTGTAGACAGCAAACGGGCCCTCACCTTCCTAATCCAGCCCAAATGTACAGCCAAATGTTAGTCATGTATCCTTTCTCTAGCAGTACCCTATTGATACTTTCAGGGGTTAAAGTATGTGCAGAATGTCTTTGTACCATGAAAAAAAAAAAAAAAGTCAAATAAATAGCAAAATGCTTACTGAAAGTTTCACTGTTAGTAGAATGCAACACAAATTCAAATGCCATTATATAAGATTAGAAGCAATGGATAATTCAAAGAAGTCAATCCTGTAGTTGACACTTTGTCAAAACAAGTCTAAATGACTCGTAAAATCACTGCCTTGATCACAAATGCAATAAGGAAACCCAGCCACTGTACAAAGAGCAAGTCAGTATTTGGCCTGCTCTATTCTATTGTCCTGTTTTCTGTCAGAGCAAGTTTAGAAAAATCTGCCTACCTTTCATTTAATCCAGTTACTGGGGCTTATCTGCACAAAGCTTTCACTACGTGGACAGTTTTAACATTTTTTTCCAGGCTCAGTCTTTATGGCGGCCTGGATGGTTGGATATATTTAGCCCTGAACAGACACTCTAAAAGGTAAATAATGATGCTATCTGACTTTGAGAGAAAAGATTGTTAAAGCTCAGTTGTGAAGAGAGCGTTAATCTGAGGCTCTTATATCAGCTCAGATGTACTCAGAGAAGTCCATGGACATAGATACCATGCAAATAAAGCTATTTAGTGCTGAAAGGAGTGGATTTGGTTCTCTACTGTACATGAAACAAGAACAGAAAAAAAAGAAAAGCTCATCTTTTTCCAGTTTTGGGACCTATGGAAATAGGACTGATCCCTGCCACAATTCAGGGTAAATCTCTACTTCACACCACATAGCCTCACGTCTCATGAAAGAACCCTGCCATAAGTGTTATTGAAACTTCTAAGGCATGAAGCTATTATTCTTATGAACTATTTTTGGTGCATCATATTCAGGAAATTAAAATCTGTCTGGAGGTTCTGCAGAAACTCCTCTATGGGACAGTTTTATTACTGCTGACTTTCCATAATATCGGTTATCTAAAAATTAAATTTCTATAATATTTTGCTCTCAAACAAAAGAAAGAAATGGAAACCTTTCTTTCCAGGATTTTGAGGACATGAGTCTGCATTCTCACCCAGAAATTAAAACATAATTTAAGAAGTCTTTCTGTTTTTGGCATAAAGCATTGCAAGGTGAGCTGGGCATTTGAGATGTGAGTATTCCACACCTAAATTGCACTTTATACCTCAGCTTCTCCTGCTTATATGACAGAAAACAGACAACTAACTACTCTCAAGAAATGGAGTCTTTGAATAACAGTTCCGTGAAGGTCCAGTGCTGAGAAAGAGCAAATAAGTAAAGCAGATGTTGAAGGTGCTTGGGAAGAAATCTGTAAGGGGGAAAAAAAAAGAAAGCAAGCAAGCAGGAAATAGTCTTTAAAGATAGACTGAATTAAAAACACTTGAAATCTCATCAAGAAGGCCAGACTGTCAGCAGATATTGTAGCACATGAACAGTTAAACCAGAGTAATGTCAGCATGTCAGCAGTTACGATAAAATGACTGAAATACAGCCCAGAAAGGACTTGACTTTCTCAAGTTAGTGGTGAGAGTACATTCACCAGAAGGGAAAAGACTTGTCCACACCAGAAATGGCTGAAAAGATGTTTTTATTATGTTTTATTCATAGTTCTTTCATTTTAGGAAATGTGACCATCTACGTTCTGAGGGTGACCTGAAAAAAGTGTTCAGTCTGCAAATACTGGGGGACTATGGAAAACTTCATATCCTTCTAGTGGTCATTTTCTAGCTTTCTGTTGTCTTTTTATTTGCATTCTTTCCTCTCCTAGCATTCCAACCAAATAATGATGTTCCCATGTTTTCACTCATCCAAAGTTTGTTTAGCTCCATAATCAAACTTTTCTGAACTATTTCAATTCTGGCTTCATCATTTACACTTTTATGTTATTAATAGCAATAGTAAATAGAAGGTAGCAAAACAATAGTGATTAAACAGTGTAAAGTGGGCTTAAATTATACAGCACCAGCTCAGGATTGAAGTTGTTGAGTCGTGTTCCCTTTTCCACATACATTTAACCAGATCCCTATGACTGACTACCTTCCATCACTGACAGAATACACAAACCCCCTCAATATTAGATGATTCTAAATTGGTTGATGACTTTACCATGTATTTAGCACACACTCATAGTTCAGATTTATCAATGTCTTATCTTCAATTAATATATTCAGGCAAATAATCTGATATGCCAGACCTGGATGTATCCTATCTGCACGTGCTGTTGTGTGGTGCCCTCTCCACGACTGCTGCAAGTCAGACTACTTATTATGGAAATAGCTGCTCATTAGCCTTTTGTTGGCACACAGTCACCCTGTCCCGATTAGCCTGTGATCCCCTGACCACTGCAGTCACCCATGTAAATAATTCATTATCTACTTACAAGCAGCCATCCAGATACATCATGGCTCTTTTTTTGATAATGAAAGTGTGCTGTATCTAACTATTAGTTCAATCATAATTATATTATGGCTGACTTAGACAAGCTTCCTTTTTTTTTTCCCATTTAAACATGCAGCTCTTATAAGACTTTAGACATAAGCTTTTACCTTCAGAGTGCAGCTTGCCCTCAGCCTCATATCACCATTTTTGCCTAGAGCCAGTTGCTGAGTTGTGAGATGCTGACATATGTTATTTTATATGTCCTTTACATATAAACTTGGTCAGTTGCCTTCAACAGTAAGAACTGCACCTTTATGGGAACTTATCTTCTTAAAATTTTGCATTATTTTTGCCCAATAAGCAAAGTTTGATCTTCCTGGTTTGAACAGTCATTTGGGTTGCAAGCTGATATTTTCTCTTGAAAACAGAAGTATTAATAGACATAAAGACATAAAAATAGAAATAGAGATTTGTATTGAAATTTTCCAAGGAAGGGAAAGACTGAATTTTTTATGGAAGGGAAAGAAGACTATTTTTTTTTTTCATTTATTGTCTGTTATTTAGCCTTCATGTTTATCTGAGACATTGTTTGTTATTAAAGCTCGTTAGAATCTTTGTATTGCTGAACAAACCTGCAGTTCTTTCAGATTCTAAATTTTCTTT
Source organism: Merops nubicus (assembly GCF_000691845.1). Classification (NCBI taxonomy): domain Eukaryota; kingdom Metazoa; phylum Chordata; class Aves; order Coraciiformes; family Meropidae; genus Merops; species Merops nubicus. The sequence goes on along the minus strand of NW_008622600.1, from coordinate 25,567 downwards.
ATGTCAACATTCTTGATATTTTCTATCCATCTTAAATAACTATGTAAAGAAAAATCTTGTGTATGATCTCAATGCTTTCATTATCTGCCTCTCCTCCTACGGGCATCGGATATTAAATCTTTCTTAGCTTTGTCCCAATATTTGACATTTACCATTGCAGCGTTTATCTTTCAGAAGCTACATCTTTGTTGACTTTCCTTCTAGACCAAATATTTATTGTACAGCCCTTACTGTACTTATATTTAATCCTGCCAACCTTTCCAACTACAGCAGCCAGATATTATTTTTCAAAAACCTATTAACCTAACACTAATAAATAAGGACCTAGTGAGCTCAGTCTTCTTCCTGCCATTGGTGACAGCCCTGAGAGTCCACACTGCTTTGATTAAAGCCCCTTTATAAGACATAAATGAGTAGCAGCTGTTCCTGACATCTCTAGGAAACTTGGCAAATTAGACCACCTCACATCTGATGAAGCTACAGGTGGGAGATGACTTGTGGTCTGCAATAGCAGTTCTCTCAAGTTAATCTTCTACATCAAAGTCAATCCTATTTTTAACTTTTTGATGAGGAGAGAAAAGGAAAGGAAAAAGAGGAATGCCTCACAGGTAACAGAGTTACCTGGATAACCAATATACCTGCAATGTTAAGTATGATGCAGAACCACTATAAACAATTCTTGTGTATATACTGAAGCTTCTGCTGCCTGGAACATGTTGAATGATGGGCTGCATCAAAAGCTTGATGAAACAGCAATCTATCACACATACAGTAAGAGATGATAAATCATGTTATGGAGTGCCATGAATGAATCAAAATGAGCCAATATTAAGTTATGGGAGAGAGGAACCATCCATACATTCTTTCCCAACAGTGGAGAAGACATGGGCACTAACTAGAGGGTTTGATTTGAAATTTTGAACATAAATTTTGAAATTTTGACATTAAAAAAAGAAAAAAAAAATTGTTCCAGACTTATTCTTGCTTTACTTTCCCATGTAATGCATGCAGACTCTGCATATTTTGAATTTTGATTTGCTTTGCTTTGTTTTAAAATCTATCTTAAGTGCTGTAATCTGAATAACTTAATTTCAGTCATTTGTAGACATCGTATACATCTACTAAGGATCTAAAATTGGCCTGCAAAAAATAATCTCCACTTAAAGCTTTTTCTGCTTAGAAACTGAGATTCACAATGTAGATGGAATTTATGTATTAAAACTTGAGAATTTTTATTAAAAATTTTGAGACTAAGAAAGCTGTCAAAAAATCAACACAGGCTTCCAACCACTATAGTTCTGGAAAATCACAACAGATTATTCAGTGACTATTTAGAAGCATATTTATTAATTTAGAGGGCAAGTTAAGAAATAATTACTGCTGTACTTTGTAGCAATTGTAGTCTTACTGTCAGCTCAAAATAAAATCTGGGCGTTGAATGGGAAAAATAACTTTCTTTTTGACACCTAAAAATAAAATCTAAACACCCTGATGCTATGGGATTAGAAATGTATTTTTAAAATTTGTTCAAACCCCTCTTTGGTAGAAAGACTGGCAACCGATTTATCTTTGAATACTCAACTAAAATCATAAACAAAACAATTTATTCCAATCTGACTTATTACTTGACAAAGTATGCAATAGTTCACAGAATGTTGTCATGTCTCAATCAGAATTTCTAATCCTGCAAATTAAAGGAAGTAATAAAAAAATAGCCAGACTTTCAGTCCTAGTTTCAAAGTCATGTCAGTCACTATAAAAGCTCCCATTGACTGGAGTAATTCAGTTCATAGCCTAACAAATGCACAGTCTTAAAAGCCAAGTCTTCCAATTAAAAGCATATGGTTATCCTTGCCCTCATTTCACACTCTAAGAGGGCCAGTGTTGCATACCCTGAACTACATAAACCATTTGTTCCCTTGGAACATTCCCCAGAGTGTTATATTGTGGTCCTTTAAGTTTGTTAATCATTTATTTTTAAACAATCTGCCTTAAAACTGCATTTGTCTATTTTGTTGTGTACACTCCAACTGTCCCTTGTGAAGCGTATTTCATAGGGAAGGACTCAAAAATTTGTTGAACAATGATGCTTGGTAAGTACATTAAAAGAAACCTATTGTTTTGCATTGACTTTGACTGGTATGATTTTTTCTGTGGCTCTCCCTTTGGACCCCTTTTGCCCTCCAACACACAGTATCCTTGATGGCTTTCCCCAACAGCAGAACAACTTTGAAAGTTTACTTTCTACGAGAGGAATTAAAATGGGATTTGCAAGAACCCTTCTAGCCTCAGGCATTTTTATGAAAGTATCAGTGTCTGAAGATAAGTAGCTTTAAGTGCAGTTTCTTTTTAGTGCTACAAAAGGCTCAATGTTCCATTCACTCACAGCTCAGTGTACTGTTTTTACATTTTGATTTTTTTTGGATGAGCAAAAAAATGGGAAAATAAAAAATCTCGTATGCTTTTAAAGCCTGTAAGAAGCTGGTATTCTGATGAGGGGTGGTCAAGGAAAGCAGTATGATGTTACAAAGACGCTAAAAACAACCAGAAGATAAAAGTTTATTCTAGGTTTCCTGCAAAATTTGTAACAATTCATCCATTACAATATTGATTTTTCTGAATAACCTGTGTATTCACTTCTTTATTGGGACAGCAAGAAGGATGAAGTCTCTTCCTTTATGAAAGCGTTTTATGCACTGCTTCAGGCTGTTGAATCAACTATTTGCTGTTGGAGTGTGTGGAAAGAAAGGAGGAGGGAAAGAGCTCAGGTGTATGTGTTAGGCAGGCAACCCCTCTAGATCGTTCTGCTGAAATTAAAACTTGTGGCGAGAAAAACTTGGAAGTCAGTGAACCCCAAAGATACTATCGTTGTCATTGCCTTTGAAAACATGACAAGAAGTTGTGTGTAGCACAATCTATGTTGCAGAAAAAAACATTTTTATTGTTATTGTATTTTGCATTGGTAGCACCACTTCCTAGAACTCTTGAGTTCTTTTTTAATGTACCAGTGAGTCTGCTTTCAAAGTCTCCACACCTCACAAGTTTTACAGCAAGGCAATAAAAGTGCTCTTTCATTCACTCCAAGAAGGAGAAACTGCACTTCTCTGGCTATGTCTAAACTGGGGCACCTGGGAGCACTTCTGTGCTGTCCTCAATTGCTCTTCTCCCCAGGTCAAGGAAATCTGGATATTTGAGCCAATGGAGAGCTATGGAACACAACCTGGAAGATGGGATGCCAGAACACACCATGGTGTGCCATTGCCATACACAGGGATTCCGAGAGACTAGTTGGTATGTCACATATCAAACGAGAAACTGGCATCATGAAAAGGAATTCTGGACTTTTAAACTTAGTTCCTGATCATGGTTTTAACCACTAGTGTCAACAAATTGCAGAACAAACTAGAGCTACTGCAATCATGAGGAGGTGACTACAGTTATAACCTGAAATCAGTGTGACATGCTTTGACCAGAGGAGGTAGGAATGGGTTGCAAAATCCAATCTCTAACATGTCTTATTTAGTTGTGGTTTTTTTGTTTTTTTTTTTTTTTTTTTTTTTTTTTTTTTTTTTTTTTTTTTTAATTATTATTTATTTTTTTCTGCATTTGAAAAATACAACACTAGATTAGAACTGCAGAATCCTAATTCTCTGTTTAGCGGAGTGTTAGGATGCTGTTACTCTCTACTGTGTTTAGCAAGTTTCATGCTATCTTGTTCCATCAGCATGCCTCAGGTGTCAGCTTCTAGGAGTTTCCATATTTCCAACAAAGGTGCTGACCCTGTAGGTATTTCTGTCCTATACACCATAGCCCATGAGAAAAATGAACTGAGAAACCTATTGAAAAGGCCACTCCATAATGTTATTAATATATCACTGCTACCAACCTGGGGATAATCCAGAGCAGTGCTATAAAGTATTAGAGGTTGAAGGCTCCATATAGCTCTTGCTGTATCATCTCGTCTCTTAGGAAAGGAAGCAGAAGTTATTAAGAATATAATCTAAAACTGTTCACAGAAAAAACAAACAAGGCAATGACCTCATGCATGATTATGCGATTAGGATTCTGTCTGCAAATGACATTGTTCATTTCCATAAAAGAACTAGACATTCATTACTTTCATTACACTCCATTCTGCTAATATGATTCATCATATATATTTAAACATGAAGTCATTTAACTACTATTGGCCATAAACCATACTTCTAATTACTCACTTCACTAATGGTCATTTGTCATTTTGTTCTTTGATTTTCCTGCATTAGACTATAACAAGTATAAAATAAGAGACCTTAGGCTGATGCCAAAGGATATTTAGCTTTGATCATTGTAATCCATCAAATGTCCTAGTGAGTCAAAATGGGATCTTCAATCCTCTTAACAGTCATTATTGATTTGAAAACGGTGATATTTTGGGTAAGTCTCTGAGAAATATCACTCTTCTCTTGTGTAAATATGAGGAGTGATCAAGTACATGCATTCATATTCTCTTATAGCAAATGATATAAAGGCAGGAACAGGTCAGACTGGAGCACACAATTAACCTAGGGCAGGCTATAACACAGGAAGATATAATGCTGTATGGAACACTTATGCCCTATTAGCAAAAACCAAGCTGATAGAATCACTGCCTTAAATCAAATCTAAACCATCCTGGCCAATTACAGCTCTGGCTGCGACATGCAGTAAATGGATGGGACATAATAAATCTTTCTATTGTAGCAGACAGATCAAGGCACAAATGTGCCTGACTGCGTACTATTATCTTTTACAGCTGAGTCTCATGACACTTCATAGCTTACTCTGCAGCAAGATTTTAAGCAGGTGTGTGCTAAATGGTTTAATACAAGTTCAGGTGCTGACAAATAGCCCCCTTTTGCCAAAGACATTTCCAGCAAGCTGCTGGTCACATACACTGTTACTGTCTTTGCTACTTCAGTCTGCAAAAGCACAGGAGAATTGGTAGACTCGTCATCTGTAGTTGAAGTCCATGGCATGGATTGCTCACTTTATTGTGCAATTTATTTTGAAAACGAAGAGAAAAATAATGATCAGTTTTATTTCATGCTTGTCAGATAATAGCTAAGTGCTGTTTGTTTGTAACACAGAAATCCAAGTAAGATCTCTTAAATCTCACTACTTACACGTGGCTACCGTTCTCCAGCAACTGTTCTGACAGCTTGAGCCAAAGCTATTGCCATTTGCTTGTAGGTGATTTGTATTGGAAATCTGACAGGTTTTCTAGTGTTGTAAAGCACTGTAAACCTGTACAAATGCACATTTTCAGATGCTGTCATTACAGATACAGTATTAGGTGTTCTGAGGAGAACAGCAGAAAATTTAATTTAATTTGATTTTAGAAAATTTAAATAAACAGGCTGAATTTGTGGCCATAGAATTTGATGCCATGCCATTGTCTTAATGCCTACTTTCCAATCCCTACATACTTTTTCTCTTTAATTAACAAGGCACAGTAGTGAAAGGTTAATTATGGACAAGAAGGTGCTTTTAATGTCCCTTGAAATTGTAGAGCGTCCTTAGTCAGAATACAGGCTCACCAGGATGCTCACAGATAGTTGCAAGTCAGTTGTTTCTCAGTAAAGCAGTTACCTTCCTTGGCTGAGTTAATCTGATTTCTCCTGGTTTTGCCTTTCAGCAGTACAGCAAGCAGAGCTCTGCTTTCTCAGAGACTATTAGCCCGTTAAAGCGTTGATGTAGTAAACATATCGGGCAGAAATCACAGGCATGCATTAATTATGCAGATCTTCTTAGTGTTGGACAAATGCTATAAACCCCCTTTCATTTCAGGTTCCTTCTTTCCTGAGTATAACATCAGTGTTGCAGTTGCCTCAGCAGTGGCCTCATCTCTTCTCAGTTTCTCCACGGGGTCACAGGTGTTAAATGAATTTTACTGAAAAAATGACTGGCATACAGACGTTAAGAGCAAAGTGGGGGGGGGAGGGAGATTGTCAGAAAAACTGAGTCATATCTGAGCTGCCAGCAAGACAGAGGGGCAAAAGTGACCCTGTGGATATGCTTTAATGGAAAAGAGAAAGGCATGGCCAAATGCAACTGGAGCAAATTCAATAAACGTTTGACTGATAAGGATTCGAGCACATGTAATATTATTTTCATGATAAACATTCTGGCCAAACAAGCACTTGGCAGTTTTCCTCTGAGGTTGTTTTTAAATGTTGTTGTTGGTCTCAGTTTCATTAGCGTAAAACGTGTCTGTGGATTTGTAAAAAAGCAATACCTGTAAATTACTCTTGTATCCTAGTTGTCATGGTGATAAATGAAGAGACATTAATTAATTGTATACTCAAATGAACTCCACTGACTTTAAAGGTTTTTTCTAGGCTGGAATTTCACTGAGGCTTGGGAGTGGTGTCATGGTGAGAGGAAACTTTTGTCTGGAAACTTTAACGTTTAAATGTCTGGGAATACCCATGAGAAGACAAGGGAAGATTATGATTTCAAACGCAGCGTCTGGGTGCCCCTCTGTGGGCTCTGGTGTTATTGCACTGGTGAGGACTCTTAACAAGGTATCTGCAGGATTTCATTACCTATGATTGTTGATATCTGTCTGATGTTTATACACTTCGCAAAAACATGTCATTTTGAAATTACACTTTTGCTGCTTCAGTATCTTTGCTGCCTCATTATCTGGTATAAACTAACCACACGATGTTCCAGCACAGCATAGTACTGTATTAAATTGCAAGGAAGATTAATGTTATGAGTCATTTATTATCCACATTTGAGACAAAACACGGCTGCAAAAGTAGAAATATCACTGTGAATATGAGGAAATGCAAGCAGAGACTAAAGAAGCAGAACCAGTTTTCAGTAGATATAAGAGGGATAATTTTCCATCCAGAAAAAAACCAAAACAAAACAAACCCACAAAAACCAGAATCTTGGTGCTACTCATACCAACATGAAAGAAATAATAGATTAGAAAAAGGTCTACCTATTGAAACTGTGCTTTTAAATACTTCTGAATTATAATGTCTCTAACAATTGTTTTTATCACACAATCACAGAGTAGGTGAAGTTGGGAAGGACCTCTGGGCATCATCTAGTCCAACTCCCCTGGTCAAGCATGGACAATGAGTTGCCCAGAACCATGCCCAGTCAGGTTATGACTGTTTCCAGGAGGGAGGTTCCACAGCCTCTTTAGCCAACCTGTGCCAGGGCTTGGGCATCCTCACAGTGAAGAAGTATTTCCTGCTGTTCAGATGGAGCCTCTTGTGTTTCAGTTTGTGTTCATTGTCTCTTGTTCCATCATTGGACACCACTGAAAAGCACCTGGCTCCATCTTCTTTACACCATCAGGTATTTACACAGACTGAAAAGATCCCTCCTGAGTTGTCTTTTCTCCAGCTGAGAAACCTCAGCTCACTCAGCCCTTCCTCATATGTCAGGTCCTCCAATCCCTTACTCATCTTTATAGCTCTTCATTGGATTCACCCCAGTGCATGTCTCTCCTGTAGTAGGGAGACTTGAACTAGACCCAGCACTCCAGCTGTGCCTCAGCAGTGCTAAGCATAGGGGAGGGAGCACCTCTCTTCACCTGCTAATGCATTCTAGAAGGCTGTTGGCCTTCTTTGCTGCAAAGCTGCATTGATGTTGCATGGTTGATTCCACATCCACCAGGATCCCAGAGAACTTTTGCTGTATGTCTACTTCCCAACTGGTAGATCCTCTGTGCTGGCACATGGGGCTGTTCCTCCTCAAGCTCAGGGCTTGGCATTTCCCTCTGCTGAACTTCACGAAGTTTCTGTTGACTCATTTCTCTGGCTTGTTGAGGTTTCTGTGAGTGGTAGCACAAAGACCTAGTGTATCAACCACTTCTTTAAATTTTGCATTGTCTCCAAACTTACTGATGTTGCACTCCAGGTAATTAATGAATATATTGAACAGTATTAGCTCTGGTACCAACTCCTGGGGCATTCCACTAGTGACTGACTTCCATCTGCACTTCATGTTGCTGATCACAACCCTCTTCATCCAGCAATCCAACCAGTTTTCAGTCCATCTTACTGTCCATTTACCTGGATCATACTTTGTCACTTTATCTATGTGGGTATTATGGGAGACTCTACTGAAAGCTCTACTAAAATCAAGATAAACAACATCTGATGTTCTCCCATCCTCCACTGGCTTAGTTGTTTCCTTGTAGAAGGCTATCAGGTTGGTCAGGCATGATGTCCCCTTTGTGACTTCATGTTAACTACTCCCTGTTGTCCTTCATATTTTTGGGCTTGTTTGTTCCAGTAGGACTTGCTCCATCACATCCTCAGAATCAAAATGAGATTGGCAAGTCTTTTGTTTCTGGGATCCTTCTTCCTTGTTTTGAAGATAGCAGTGACATTCTTTCTTACAGTCCCCCCGCTGCCATGACCTTTCAGTGATTATTGAAAGTAGCCTCTCAACAGCACCAGCCAGCTCCCTCAGCACTTATGAGTGCATTCTGTTGAGTCAACATGTCTGTTCATTATGTCTAAATGTTCCTTAAGTTGATCCTCTGCTGCAGAGGATAAGCCCATTTATTTCCCAATTAAGACTGATGATTCATTGTACTTTTTCAGAAACAGACAAAAAGTAGACTTTGACTTGAACAGAAATCACAAAGGAAGATTCATACAAGGAAATAATCAACTCACTTGTTTGTGTCTCTGTAGAATGATAATTTAGAGTAAAGCACACTGGTTAGCACTAAAGTGGGTGGCAGTGATAGAAATTGGTCTCAATTTTTTTTGTGTTCCTGCCTAGTCTGACATACACTGACCACCAAAAACCTGTGGAAAAAGAAAAATTGCTTTGTTCCACATAGCACCTTGAACATTAAAATTATTCTCTTTTATCTCAAGTATGTGCTTTGGGAGATGGGGAAAAGGGACTGTTGTTTTCAGAGCATGAATCACAGGTTCCATCTCTGCCACTACAAAATAATTCCCTGTGACAATGGTGAAATTCAGGGCTAAATTAGCAGGGAATGTATTCTTTTTTTGGATTAAGTGGTCTGATAAACTAGAGGATTTGTACCACTATTTAAGAAAATATTTCAAAGCATTAAACAACATCCAACAACAGTGAATCACAGTCCCTCTTTTTTTCCAGAACCTGTCATGGGCTGGACCACATTCTTCTGGTCCACAGTCTTGACTATGCCAACATTGTGTAATATGGTTGTTCCTCACAGGATATTTCAGTATATTTCATTCCAGTCTGGAAAGAAAATAGACATCAAAATACTTGAATTTCCAATGAGATGGGTCATCTACCTTTTTTTCAGAGTTTGTCCTTTTGTCTGTCATACATCTCTACCATTTTTGTAGTAGTCACTTGTCATTACCTATCAACTAGGTTTTTCTCTTCATGCTTACATTTTTTTTTTATTATTTCATCACAAAGATCATATCATGGAGGCAATGACACATGTTTACCTTGAGAAGTGCAGATGCTCACAATACAAATTCTAGACTTAAATCCTAGAGAAAAAATCAACATTGTCAGTTCCACTAGATAGACATGTACCTGACATACAGAGCTGCTAAAACTGTTTTTTGGAGCCTGCCTGCAATAAGGATGAGTGCAAAGATGGCTGGAGATTTGGGTCAGTGAAACTATATCAAAAGTTTATCATGGTTTTCTCTGTATACTGAAACAAACCCCTTTAAACAATTTCCTGTTCTTCCATGCCCATTTCCCAGCTCCTTTTTGTCCTGTGCATGAATTCTCTTTATCACAGCTCCTGTGTCCTTCAGCTGGCTAGTCTTTGGCCTTGGTCTGAGCCCCCTCTATTAGACTGACTCCACTGTCTGGTTCCTTTCTTCCACTTAACTTTCTCAAGCAGCAATAGAAATTCTTGCCAGCTCCCCACAGGTCTTTAACAGCAGTGTTAACTTTTGACTCGGTTCCCATTTTAAATGTTGCTGCAACAATAGCAGCAAGAATAGCTTATTTTTAATGGAAACTGTATTTATGTGGATAATGCTGTTTTTTCCTATAGTTCGTGGATGAACATATAAACAAAATTTTCAATTTTTCTGTGTATTGTGTAAAGTGATTCAGAGCCTTGTTTATCCTTTTTTCCCACTGAAATAGATATAACTGAAACAACAAGGGTTCAAAGTCAACGAGTTCCTTTTCCATTAATCTCCAGCAGCAGAGCTGTGTGTTTAGCTTTTCAGAGAGCACTGGCAGTGAAAGTAGATAAAGAGGTCCATCACAAACCAAATTCACAAAAAGTCTTGGACACTATACGTATAAGATAAAAAATTGCAAGTGACGGCAGCATGTTTGCCTTCAATACAGAATAAAAGTTTGATCACAATCATTGCTATAATATATCTGAAACACCTTTGAAAAATAAAGAGGAATTATTATCTGGAAGTTAATTCACCCATAGTGGACTTGGGGGAGTTGGGACACGTATGGAAATGAATTCTCAGACAGATTACTATATCTATGTTCATCCCTAGTTCTCTATAAAGTAGGGATAACATTTTCTGATCTAGTAGGAGTGCTGGTATCCTATCTTGATAAAATGGTGAAGAATAAAAAAAACCCCAACATTTAGTTGTACATATTTAATTCTGCCTTTATTCAATGTGACATGGTAATTTACACTAGGAGAAGTGGACCCGTGTGAATCTCATGTGGTTCAAAAAGGCCAAATGCAATGTCCTGAACTTGGGCCAGGGAAACCCCCAGTATCAACACAGGCTGGAGGATGAAGCAGTTGAAAGAAGGCCTGCCAAGAAGGTCCTGTGGGTATTGATGGATAACAAACTAGACTTGAATTGGCAATGTGCACTCACAGCATGGATAGCCAACTGAATCTTGGGCTGCATCAAAACCAGCATGGCCAGCAGATCAAGGGAGGTGATTCTACGCCTCTACTCCTCTCTAGTGAGATCCCACCTGGAGTACTGCATCCAGTTCTGGAGTCCTCAGCACAAAACAGACAAGGAGCTATTGGAGCAGGTCCAGAGGGGAGCCATAAAGATGATAAGAGGGATAGAACACCTCTCCTACTAGGTCATGCTGAGACAGTTGGGTTTTTCAAACTGGAGAAGGTTCTGGGGAAACTTTATAGAGGACTTTCAGTATTTGAAAGAAAGATAGTCTTTTTAGCAGGGCCTGTTGTGAGAGGACAAGGGGTGATAGTTTTAAACTAAGAGAGGGTAGATTTAGACAAGATATAAGAAAGAAATTTGTTTACAGTAGTAGTGGTGAAACACTGGAAGAGGTTGCCTAAATCAATGGTAGATGCCCCATCCCTGGCAACATTCAACACCAGGTTGGACATGGCTCTGAGCAACCTAATCTGGTTGAAGATATCCCTGCTCATTGCCGGGGAGCTGGACCAGATGAGGTTTGGAGGTCTCTTCCAACTCAAATTATTCTATGGTTCTATGATTTTAGTCCTTACTGCTTTTTTTAAGCAAATGCAATATAGCACACTATTTTTTTTAAATTACATTTAGATTCTCAGGGATAACTTGAAACTCAGCTGAAATCATGCCTGTCTTTTATGCTAACATAGGTGTTACTTCACAGAAATTTTAGATGCAGACTCTCAGGCAGAAAACCTTGCTCAGAGGATTACCTCTAACGTAATACAAACATTTGAATGCCTTGCTCAGCTGTCTCTGCAGGAGATCTAGACTTAATTTACTACCTCTCTCCCTCTTTACAAGATGATCCAGTTTAATTGGCTTCTGGCAGTTCGAGACACTGCAGAAATGTCTGGCATCACCATCCTTGTGGGAGAAAATACAGCTAACGCTTACTGAGAGCATGTTTAATGGTATGGCCTGTGCCAGTGTTGTGTTGTCTTTACATAATTGTCTAGAAGCCAAATCATTCACCCGGGAAGTGACACCATTCTACACAACCACAACGACTGAGCTCAGACTGTAAAAGGAGAATATGGATGGATTATCCTGTTGAAAACACTTTCCCCACACATACTGAAGGAGATAAAAGGTTTAAAACCCATCTTCCAGCAATGTGTATTTTTTATTAGAGCCTTGCTGGGTTTGTTAAAATCACCCCCCAGGGCAGGGACCTCTCCTTCCCAATTGCTGTCAGGCCTTTTGCTCTCTCCCTGACTGTTTCACACCTGACTGCACGGTGGCTGACCTTTGGCAGGAGAGAGGAAGGTATTTTTACTCAGGATGCTCCATGGTGCTTAGGGCACTCCTCTGGGATGGTGATAGAAAGGGTCACTTCCTCAGGCTAGTGAGAAGTGAAGATGACCTAGACAATTTGGTGCATATGCAAGAGCTGAGAAAAGCTGCCACTTCAGCAGATAAAGGTAACTGTAGCCTTGACCCTTTCTGTTTCTTTGGACATCTCCAGGGAACTTAGGCAGAACAGAAACAGCTGTCCATCTAACCAGGATTGCATTAGGTCTCCCATCTTCTCAGAGCAGACAATTCAGAACAGTTGTGGGTGACTGAGGTTACCTGAACTGAGGTTGCTGAGGCTGCAGGGAGCTTTGAGCAAAGTAGGGAATTCGCTAAAGTGCAGAGATCTATATAGTTAGGCAAAGTGAGATTGCTGTTTTACAACACTCTGGTTCTAATCCTAATTTGAGAAGATTCTTCTGTTTTCTGAAGTAATCATAGAATCATAGAATGGTTTGGGTTGGAAGGGACCTCAAAGATGATCTCGTTCCAACCCCTGTGCCATGTGCAGGGACACCTCCCACTAGACCAGGCTGAGCAAAGCCCCATCCAACCTGTCCTTCAACACTTCCAGCAGGAAGTTATTTATTATGTCTTTTGCAAAGACAACACTCTCTACTCATTAACATGACAACTAATTTGACTGTTCACTTTCCTACTTTATGCAACAAGTAAAAGAATAATAATAACAGTAATAATAAAGATTACAGCTTTTGATGGTATATTGCAAGCCAAAATCTACTCTCATATAAACTGGTACTATTGAATCAGTTTGAAGGTGCAGTGAGGAATAGTGCCCAGTTCATATAAAAATTGGACAAAACACTAGTTTGAGAAATTGAAAATAGGTTGGTTTTGTGCTTTGTTTTTTTTTTTTTTTTTTTTCCTTCAGGTTTGGGTTTGGTTTTTTTTTGTGTGTGTGGATTTTTTTTTGTTTGTTTGTTTTTTAAATGTACTAATGCTAACAAATTCCCAAATGCCTAAAGCTTATTGATCATATCTGAGTAGAAGACTGAAGGACAATTGTAGCAGACCTGTTTATCTGCTTGGATAGGATTCATTTCCTCAGCCCTTATTTGACACAAAACCAGATGTACCTCTGTCATTCCTCTGACCTCTGTGGCAAGATGAACAGCTAGACTGATACATTTATTGATCAGAGCAAGAAGCACTCCATAGAAAATAAGCCATAGATGCCTTGCTGTGAAATTGAAGATTTAACATCTGTCCCATGCAGATGGTAATTAATCTTGAATCCGTAATGCCCACAATTGGTTGGCTGACAACATTACTTTCTTAATCTAGGAGCATGGATAAACAAACGTATTGGATTGCTCTGTGGGTAACATTTTATGAATGTGTTATAATTGCATATGCAGCTGATAAATCAGATAGATTTCTCATCTACATTGCTAATTGTGTTTATTATTGGAAAAGCTTCTCATGTTGCTTGATATTCACTAACTGGTTGATTTCCCACTGTTGCAATCCCACACCCATGTAGGAATTGAAATCCTTACTGCTGCAAATATTTTAGGAACTATTAAATATTCTCCCAGTTCCAATTAACTGGTCACTAGGTGCTTGCATATACAGACAGCTTGAGTATTATTTTTTATTTTATTTTATAGAATCTGCAATTATGAAACAAATTTTATTGTACTAATAATACAGGTAATACATGTGTTATGAGATGTTAACAGTTGTTTTTTTATCCCTTTCTGCTGTGATACTGTTTTACTTTTTGCACCTCTACCTTGCTACTTTGCACTCTGAAACTGAATTCCTTCCCCTTATCTTCCTTTAAGGATTTACTCAATGAATTGCTGTAGTTACATCTACTCTCTTGGCAGGATCCTAGCACTTCCAAATCTTAATTTCTCAGTTATTCTCATTTTTACTGTGACTAGAACAGCTATTAGGGTTCAAAATGTTGGAGCTGCTGAGATTAAGCTGGCAGTCTGCAGAAAAAAGATATTCTAGAATCAGGGATGTTTGCTGTAACTGAATCTGTTTGTGAACTGAATCTACCCATAAGTGGGTAATTTTGAAAATATTGTCCTAACCTGGTTAGGCTCAGAAGTTTTAAGACATAACTATCTGATATGAATTACATGTTCATTTAGGCATGTAATAATTAATGTGTGAAATTAGAATCCAAACAATGGTAAATTGGTGGTTTCTTCTCTGTGTGTGAGGAGCCTGGGGGAACTGGATAGCTTGTGCCAAGTGCTTAGTTGTGACAGCACATCACGATATTTGAATTAAATCACAACTCTCACACTCTAGTGTAGGCTGCTTGACATCGCTGTGTAAGGTGACGAAGAAAAGAAAGAGCTTTCTTTTCTTGAGTTGTGTAGGCAGTGGTTCTTCTCCCAGTTTTCTCCTCTGTAGAGGTACTGGGAGGACTTTTCCTCATACTGCCTGCACCACAAGCAGCATCAGAACACAGTGAAACAATAATTAATTTTATCTTGGCCTCTGAACAGACATCAGCAGATGTCTGAAGCTTTTGATTTTCAGTCCTAAGTTAAAACTCCTTGAAGTCAATGGAAAGACTGCTGTTTACTTTAATGGGCTCTGAATCAAGCCTTTAGTGACTTACCAATGAGGAGTTGATTTAAACTGGCTGTTTGTTAATGGAAGAGCTTGCATTCATTATAGTACTTTGAATGTAGCTGTTTCCTGAAACATTTACTCCTTGTTTTCTTAAGGAGGGAAAGATGTAGATTCTAGAAGCTGATGTTAAATCTGGTCTGACACAGAATTTTCTGTGCCTCCGCATTTACTTTCTTCTGCCTTTAAAGAGGAAGTTATTGATAGAAATTAGAAGCTGGTGGTTTTTGTTGTGAGCATTTCCAAGCATAAAGACTGTACTTAGATGGCTTTGAAATTCTGAATTGAGTCATCAATCTTTTGAGTGAATCTTGAAGTAAAGTTTGTCCTGGATTCTAAAAGTCTAAGACTTTTAAAATTTGTGTTGCAGATGTAGCAATCATCATTAAACTCATTTGTAAGTTTTCTAGACTACACTATATTTTTTGTAACACCAGCATGAACTCTGAAATGAAACCAGCCCCATTATGTAATGTTCTCTAGTCTTGTATTTCAAGTGATGGAGAGCTTCTACGGGGTTTGTGGAAGCAAGTCATGTCACTACATATTTCTACTAACACAAAATCAGCAAATCAAAAACCTCATAATCAAAAAAAAAAAAAAAAAAAAAGAGAAGAAAAAATAGTAATACATCCAGTAAGTCACTGTAGCAGCAATGTCACCCGATTTGTAGAACTAACCTTAACAAAGAAGCTGAAATTCCTCAATAGAAATTCTGGTTCCATTATATTAATCCAAAACTGCTCTTACCTTTTGGTTTTGACTACTCTTTATGCTGATATTTACTGTTAAAACTTATTGTATGAAAACCAGTGTTTTTCTTTCCGCAAATTGCCTGAATATTCCTGTTGAAAAGAACTACACACATAAATTTAAGAATATGTGAACAAACAAAATCCCATAATTTTTAAAACTGACTATCTCTGAGCACTTTTGCCAATAAAACTCAACAACAAAAATGTCTGCAGAGAGTGAGCATGAAAAAAGGTAGAATATAGCCAAAATGAGTTTGTTCTAGTATTAGAATGCATATTGCTAGGACAAAAACAGGAGTTGTACCAAGCTTCACCAAGCAATCCACCTGGAACTGCTAATTCAGAGAGGAGCTATTCAAATTGCCCTGAGGAAGCTAGTGTATAGATTTCAGGGCAATTAACTGCTCTGCAGCAGTCGTCCACATGGAAGACTCAGAGTAAACTAGTAAATATGGTGGGTTACTTTGCAATGAATGCTCAATCTCTTTAACGAAGACTAAGATTTCTTCCAGACAATTTACTGTGGAAAATGTAGCATCTTGTAGATCCAAAGTGTCACTTGTTCGTGGCAATTTGTTTCTATGTTCATATTATCATAACCATTATATAACGGAAAAAAAACCCACCCACTGGAGTTTATAATTGTCATGCCTGATAATGAAAATTGAATTGTCAGTAAATATTCAGAATATTACATTCATTATTTTGTTATTTCAACCTCCAACTAACTGTACATCCCTCCTGTCTTTTCCAGCAATTCATATCTGTTGCTTATTGTAGCTAATTTAAAAGCAAGGGTAGGAGCCTGTCCTTTTTGTTTGTTTGTTTGTTGTTTTTTGTTTGGTTGTTTAGTTCGGTCGTTGTTGTTTTTTCTCTCTGCAAGGTCTATGAAGCCATGAGAAAAACGTGTTGTCTTTCACCGTAGCTGACCAATGATATGTGAGATGAATGTTAAAATTCTCCATAATATGCCAACGTCTGGGATCTTAAACCTGAAAATTACCATTTTAGAGGTTATTCATGTCCAGCAGCACAACAAATTACCACATAAACAAGCAGAGAAGTTGGTCAATCTTTAACTTCCTCACGTCTGCCTAGGCACAAACTATGATGGCAGCTCTGCAGACTGTTACAATTTTTATTACAGGAATCCCATAGTTTTGATCATGTTTATTTATATGATATTAACTGAATATTTTGAACGCAGAGAGGACTAGCCTATATTGTTAAGACAGACATTAGCTTTTCTTGTCTCTGGTCAGAACCATACGATGCAAATACTGCAGAAGCAACCAGCTTGAGTTCCAGATACCAGGGTGAAAGTATCAGTGGAACTGAGATGAGAATGCATTAGAGCAATAATTAAAGGATGGAGATAGTCATGCTGCTTTGTCTGCTGCCTCTTTGGTGCACATTTTCCAGTTTTAGAAAGCTAAAAAGTGCTAAGCTCCAGCTAGCCTTACAGATTTGCCTCAGTGAAAACACTGTATTTAAATCCAGGAACACAGTTCCCTCTGCCAAATACCTTCAGAGTCTGGTTTCACCTGAGCTCTGGAGCACCCTTGACAGTGCTTTAGCATTAGCTCTGGTAGTCCTTCCAGAACCTAGAAAAATAGAAAGTATAATCTATTTCATCAGTGATTTCCAAGCTAATGCTGACATTTGCATGACATGGATCCTTTAAGTAAATACTGAAGTGAGGCTGAAGAATAGTAGTGTGGCTATCCATGGCAAGGAGAGATGGCGACAGCAGTGCTCAGCATTGTTCCTGGAGCCCAACTATTTCATCTACTAGCACATCAGACATGATTGTTGTCTACCATGAGAGGGTGACACCTATGGAAAGGGCAAAACCAGGATTTTGATTTTGAAATATTGAAGATAAGGTGAGGCACATGGAACACTCTCCTCTGTCTTTTCCAAATATATATGTTCTGTAAGATCTAGGATTTCTCTTCTCTGGAAATTTCTGAAATATAAAGTAACAATACTCAAAGCATCAGAGTATGCATTTCTCCTTGTGGACAAAGTAAAAATAGACATAATATCTACAATGTAAATGCCACAGGCAAGACCCTTGGCAAGGTTAAATGGGCATTATGCCAAGAGAAGAATTTTTCATTTTACAGCAGTGTGGATTAGAATTGACAAGTTACTGTAAATACTTTTCATTTCACCCATTACAGGAATTAAGTCACATATTGCTTCCTAATTATTCTTTTTCTTTCTAAATCTGAATTATGCATTTTCACAGTAACTGAAATAAGTTAATATTATTTATTCTAAAGAATTGATTTTCTCATTTCCTTTAAGCTTGATTTCAATATCTCATTGAGACTAGATTCTTCCCAGCATTTACTTAAAGTAAGAAGACTCCATTTGCAGTGGTTTTGACACCAGAATCTTCTTAGCAACCATTTTACAAATTTATGTAAAACCCACACTCCCATTTTCTGTGATCCTTTATGTAGACAGTTTCATCAGTAGCAAGATCTGTCCTTGCCCATAGGAAAGCTGAGACATAAGCCAGCAGTAGCAAAGTCTAGAAGAGGAGTGAGTACTTCACGAGTCATGAAAATATGGAACACACTGACACTGTGTTATGCTTTTAACCAGAAAGTATGTTTTATTTCAGGTACGAATGACATCCTAAATTTCCTTTTATCATCAATATTGCCTGTGAAAGTAAAAATTCCTGTTTGTCCAAGTTTAGGTTCCCCAAAACAGGTGGATTGGATTCTAAGTAACCTTTATTGAGCTTTGTCTTTCTTGTATTCTGTTTTCCCCATATAAGAAGTCTACATTCAATGTCATGGCTATTTCAGTGCATTAAACTGGTTTGTATTGGAATTTGCATTAATTGCCAGTGCTTTGTGTTTTCATTGTTTGCCTGGTTGCTTGCTTGTATTTGTTTTATAAAGAAAAAATTGCTTTTGGATTATAAAGCTCTGGTCTTGTATTGCACTATTGTTACTGGAACATACTGTTTCATGTTATTCTTTCAAGATGAATGATGCATGTTGATTAATGAAAACAAGACTTTGTTTGTATTATGTAATCTTTAAGTGAGTGTTGATGTGAACTGACAAGAAACACTGAAAAGTCTCTTAAGGAGCAGTATCTTTGCAGTTTTTCGTTGTGTTCCACTTATATTGAGTTCAAGCAATGAACAAGTACAGCAACCCTCATTAAATATTGTCATAGAAGGGGGAGTCAGGTTATGATGAATAGTAGAATGGTGTCACTAAAGCCTTGCAGAACTAACCTCATTTTTGTAACACATTGTCCTTTCTTGTAAAAAGTCATAGAGCAGGGAGAGCAATTGCCTGTTTAATCTCTCTTCCTCCCACACCAAAGAAACCTTTTTTCTCCTGCTTCCAAAGTTGAAAGAATCTCACTGATCTCAATGTGCTGAACTGTGTATTTCATATTCCTGAAGTGCCCAGAAACAGAACACTCTTCTGTAAACAAATATGAAGCAACTTTTGTAAGACTTCTGCCCTCCTCAGAAGGAGAGCAGATGTACTCTAACGAACACTCTTCAGATGCACCTTTCAGTACATTCCCTGCACTTCAGATGCTGATTTTCAAATGAAGCATCCAAAGCAATACACTCAAAAATACATCAGCATTACAAAGTTTTGCTTATTGAATTTTTTATGGAAGATCAGATGGGTGTAATTGCTATACTGTAAATGGCTTGAATTAATACCTGTGACAGTAAAGATAATACTGAATCATAAGTCTTCACCATATTTATATGGGCTATGTAACAATGTTCACAGTCATGGCAATTCCACTTTGGTCAACAAAAAAGTTATCAAAATGAAATCTGAATATGGCCAGCTCATGGCCTATAATTCCAGAAAAAAATGTGGAGGATGCATGAAGCTATTCATGGCAGAGGACTGCACAGGGTTTGACCAGGGGCAACAGAAATGCTTGCTGGAAGGCATTCCACATGTGAAAAAGGTCTATGACATGACAGCCTGACATTACCAATATATCAGGAACTCAATGGAAGTAAAGGACTTTGCCCTGCAAGAGTGCTAGGCTCTCCATTTATGAAGGGTTTTGGTGTTTCAGCCAGTGTAATTAAAACAAAAAAACCTTTGTGTTTTGCATTAATGAACAATTCACTGCCTATGTGGAAGAATTCCACCTTGTTCTTAGAATGTGCTCTTAAAAGAAAAAAAACACCCTCCCAAAAAAAAACTATCAAAAAGAGTGTCTATAAACATTGATCAGACTGTAGCTACTTTAAATTTACAGTCAGTATATAGAAAATTTCCAGAGGTGCATAGGTCACTGTTTGTTTTGTGCACCTTTTAAAGACAAGTACATTTTTCCTGAACATAAGTCTAGTGAATGCAAATGGATTTATAAGCAAAGGAAAATTCTGTTTTGCTCTTTATAAAGAAGTGCAGTTGGAAGACTGGATAATTCAATAAATAGGAGCTGATCTGAACTCATCCCAGAACGGTGACTGGGAATGGTTATCACTTGGTTACTATTCAGAAATCTATAAAAGGAAAAATATTCAGTTTCTGTGGGTGAATTTATGCTGTATGTGTATATATGTGATACGTAAGTATCACAATAATATTAAAAAATTAAGATTCAGTGATCTACGTGTGATCAGGTCTGAGGCATAATTGTGGGTTAACTCAGTAAGCCCAACAGACTGACATACTTTGTAGCATCACTTTCATGATATTCTAAGGTAGTGAAACTGAGACATTTTCAGAAGAAATCAGTAAAAAGTTTCTTATTAATTGTGAAGGCTTTCTGTCAAGAAAGCAGATTTTGTATGGGATAATGAACTTAAATATTTTTTCTTTCTTCACATCTGTTTGAACTAACATGAATGAGACCAATCATTCTCTGTTTCTGTCAGTATGGCATACACACAATTAAAGGTAGACTGCTCACATAGAATAAGACTCTTGTCCTTCATATTCTTAGTTTATATGCTGATGACATTGTTTTTTACATACATGAATATGGTCTTAAAACTGGAATGATAGACTAGAAAGAACTGTTGTTATTTTGGTATTCTTAAAAGCAAAAAGACATCCTCAAGAAGGAGTTCAAGAATGACGTTTAAATGTAAAAATTCAAATTATTCCATTTCAGACAAGTACTAGCAAAGGACAATGCACAGCCTGTCCCAAAATCCAGAAATGTCTTGGATGGAGATGAAATAACAAAATAACTATACCAAATCCAAACTCAATCCTGGTGCATGGGTTATATCAGGGAAAAAGGAGAACTGACAGAGGAGGCTGATGATGTAGTTATTGCTGGTCACTAGAATACTCTTGGAGCTTATTTGAATGCAATTTGGCACACAGCTAAAGCTGACCTACCTTGCTTTAGTGACTGCAGTGCCTTCCTGCTGCGCATAACAGTATGAAGTAGCAGAGATGGAATAAGGCAATTTTTTGGATCCTAATCAGAACACAGCATGATGATCAGAGAACTGACATCTGAGTTCTCTGCCCTGAATAATATAATTCCTTACTATTCCTTGTTTTTTATTGCCTAGTCCAAAGTATACCTCTGCCATAAGTTTTGATGTTTGTTTTTGCCAACAGTGCAGTATCCAGATCATTACAATGTGTTCTCTCTAGTGCAGTATACTTTAAGGATCAAACAATTTGATTTCATTTTCTTTTGAAAGCAATTAGAAGGAATACTTTCTTGTCCCTTGACGATTTAGAGTATGATATGAATTTAAAAATTAACATTTTTGAATAGACAACAACTTGCATTCCAATTTTTCTGTGCAGCTGAGCAAACAAAATAGGATTATTTGAAAGATATGTAATTACCCAATGATTAAAAAATTAAAAGGATTTAAGGGCAAACATTTTTTGCAGAATAATTTTTATTTTTTAACAAATATATTAAGTATTTCTTTAACTGTAGGATATTACATAGTCTTTGGTGTTGGCCTGATTCTGTATTTTCAGAATAAGATGATTACAAGAAAGCTACCATACAGTGCACTTCCTATCCACCTGTAAATTTTACCTTTTAACTCTAAAGGAAGAATACTGGCTGAGTTTGAACAGCCCATTTTGTGTTCATTCAGCCAAAAGTAATTTTACAACACACATCGATGAGAAGATTAAGTCATTTGTCCTAGTTAGTGTGTGCTGCACTGCGTTCTAGGGGAGAAAAATCCATGGCAAGCAAAGCAACATGATTTCTTTAGCCAGCTTCTTTTCTGCGTGTATCAGAGAATCTAAACATCACACAAGAAATATTCCTGCTCCTACAGACTTTTAGATCTATATTGGATTTTTATGCAGATTAATTGTGTAGTAAAACTGCCAAATATGGACACCAGTGCAAATCTGATACTTTCCCTAAATATCCATGTCACCACTGGTCAATATAGATGACATCATCCTCACTACCTTTCTTTCATTAAGGAAATACTAGGTGCAAAGAAACAAGCCTGGCTGGTAAAGCTGAGTTGTATAGACTGCATCTCTCATTATAATCTACTTTGGTCAAGATGGGAGTTAAAATCCATGTCAGGCAAGATGGGAGCTATTTTGTTCACAGAGGGAAATAGGGAGGCAGTTGAGGTGCTGAAGAAGAGGCTGAACAACAGCTGGAGAATTTCCCACTCTGTGACTTGCAGTGCAAGCCACTTGCCTCGTGAGGCACTCGGTGTATCACCCTCTAAACGGTGCAGATACCAAACCTGCAATCGGGAATTGCAGCCAACTAACGAAAAGAAGAATTAAGAAGTTAAAGTCGTTTAGGCATGGAAGAATTCAACCCCCCCTTCTGTATTTTCTGAATTACAAGGCTGTTGTTGTGGAGCACTTCAGCTGTTAAAATAAATGTCTCTTTGTATTTGTGCTGTCCAGGATCACAAGAAGGAGTTAATGGGTTGTATACCAGTTCAAAAATCCAAGTGTTCCTATAGATTTCAGAAATACTTTAAAGTAGGTTCAACTGAGTGTACTCAGCCTTCTCTGGTTTCTGCCACGTTACTTGGCATTTAGTGTGGAGGGTGTTGGCTTTTTATTTTTCTTTTTTTCCTTCTTTTAAATTATTATTATTATCCCACAACAATGTATCTGAACAGTAAGAAATGTTGCACATTATTGTGATACTGTTCTTGTGCACTAGTAAGACTCCTTGGTTTGCTGGGAAGCATGAATCTAAATACAACTGGATTGGCAAGCCTGTAGCTACCGAAGCAACTTAAATGCAGATTCAGTGGCAGGGCTAAACTGGTGCAGGGCTTCTGTGAAAGTTCGTAGGGGAGTTCTGTGATGTGCCTTGCACAAGTCAGTCAGGAATGAAGTGCATGCTCATGACATCTTCATCATGCAAAACCAAATGCTTTTCAACTTCACTGTGTAAATTGCTTCCCTTGTCTGTCCATGTGGCTCCAAACCACAAGAAGCATTTGACAAGTATCTCTTAGGGATCAGTGAGGCTGACCAGCCATAGTACACAAGAACAGTGTATCAAACTATTTCAGCAATGTTTTTTCCTCTTTTTCAAATGCTAATAAATGAAAGACTGTGTATGGAATTTAAATTGATATGACTCTGTGTTCCTTTTGAAAATTAGCAGTTAAAAACTGTTAGCCAATAAAATACTGGCAGGGTGTTGGAGCTGCTTACTTTCATAAGCATCAGTAAAATATTGTTTTTAATAAACTGTATTTACTGGTGGAAGTCCTGTAAAAATGATGTGCAGATTTCTCTGCCTACTATGGAATACATTAACGTCTATCACTTTGTGTGTACTCATTAAAATTTTATAGAATAGCTAGTGCAAAAAGCTCTTTAAATCATTGCAAGATGTTGTCTGGTTATTTTATGTGATACATTAAATATAATTGTAGTGAAGAAAGAGTGCAACTCATGGTTGAATATTTAAGTCAAAGTAGCAGATTTGTAAGACATACTTCTTTGAGAAAGCAAAAAATAAGTAACCTAATTATATTTTCCTTTAAATATTAATAATTATTTGATAAATCCATCAAATGCTGTTAGCTGTAGTGCATTTGAGGTCTTAACCTGGTAGCTGTCTGGGTTATGACTGATGATAATGGACAAGCTGTAAAACAGGTGTAAATAACTAAAAAATATGGAAAAAATATAGAAAAATTTTTTTGTAGGATTCCACTAAGTCAAAGTGAGTTCTTCATTGCAAGCACATCTTTCATCTTGACAATTAAACTTCACACAATAAATTAGAGGTAAAATAAACCACTTTCTGATAGAAATGGCCCAGTCCAACCTTATTGGACTTTGAATCAGGTCATGGGTTTCTGGATTTTTCATGAATTCCTTGTACAGGTCTGAATTTATTTGGTTTGGGTTTTATGCTCTCCCTTTATTTTTTTTCAGCTCATGATTTTGCATTGGGTTGTATTATTTCTAGAGAATTACAGTGGGATAAGAAAGGAATAAGTGAATTTTAAGGAAGAATTGGAAATACTATAGCTATCAGACTTTCCTTTTTTTTTCTAAATTACTAAATCCTTTTCCTTAAAATCTAGTTATATTCCTTTCTTATTCCACTGTCCTCTCATCTGCCTTGTACCCTGGCTACACTACATAGGTTATTCTGTATGTGTCTCTTGGCACACCTACAATGGTACTACATGCAGAAAGAAATGAGTTAAATCCTCAAAAGATATTTAGACTTAAGTGTTCCAGCACAGAAGTTTTCTATGCACTTTTGTTTATGGGAATTTAATGCTGAAGTGTTAGGCACATTTTACACAAGAATTTGGTGTTTGAGTAGAGCTTCATAGAAATTAGCCTGTGAGTGAGGAGATACTTAAGTTAACCACAAGGAAAGCTGAGGAAAAGGGTAATATTGAACTTTCCCTCAAAATACCAAACTGAATTGGAGCAATTTCTTCCTTCTAGTTAAGATTTGGAGATATGGACACTTCCGAACTGAGGCAAAGATATCAGATCAGTCCTGGATCACAAAAGACAAAAAAATCCAAATAAATGATAAGGAATGGAGATGCTAGTAACAATTTTATCTTGGTCAATTGATCGAATTCAGAGATGTGAGAAAGTGAACTTCATGTAGTTCTTCCTCTGCAGCAGACAGAGAAAAAGAGTCTTTTTACACCCAAAGAAAAAAAATAGAAGGAATTCTACGAATAAGAAGAATGTCACAATTCACATATATGTGGTACTATTAGGAAGGCTGCTTTCCTTTCTTAGGTTAAAATGGCATGTCAAGCTGTGATCTGTTACCAAGACACAGAAAATACAAAATGATAGCTCCCAAAAGCAGGAGAATCATATACACTTTGTATCTATCAATGATAGAAATTATTCCCATTGAAGTCACTGACATCTGATTTTTCCTTTTGTTAGAAACACGAGTATTAGTTTTTCTAAAGGATTATTAATGCAGAATATGGCACATTTTCACACTATAAATCTCTATCTTTGCTTATGCTTTGTATATTGCTTTAGTCTTGACACACAAGTTCAAATATCTCATCTAAAAGTCTAATACATAGTTGCTTCAAAAGGGATCCATTATTTGAAATTCTGGTCATGCCTATGCTAATAGAAAAATGTATTTCATTGTGGTAAAAGTATTTAAACAGGTTGGACATATTTGAACATGATCTGATGAGTCCAGTCAATATTCTTCAACAAAGGAACAAATAAAATCCCATAGACACCTACTACAGTATTTCTGCTCCACACTTCAGAATCATGTGCATCATTTTCAGGCAAGTGTAAGTAGAGATCATATAATCATAGAAAGGTTTGGGTTAGAAGGGACTTTAAAGATCATCCAGCTCCAGCCATGGGCAGGGACACCTTCCACTAGACCAGGTTGCACAAGGCCCCATCCAACTTGACCTTAAACACATCCTGTGATGGGGCATTCACAACTTCCTTGGGCAACCTGGTGTGGGAGAGGTTGGACATTTTGCACAAGTCCAGGCAGAATCATAAAATCATAGAATCCTTT
>NW_008622599.1:0-2036 GCF_000691845.1 Merops nubicus | reverse complement strand
TGGAGATGATCCCCCTTCCACTGTGGAACCAAGACATGCTACTGGACTGGGCTCCCCATACTGTCATTTCAGAGATGGAAGCTGCCAGCAGACCCCTAGGGTGTTTCACAGGAAGGGAGAAGTCCAAAGAAATGCATCAAAGCTTGGATTAAAGATCATCCATGCACATGGTCTCACTCTGGGTTAGGGGCAGGAGCAACAGAAACCAACCTTGTACAAGAAGCCTTACAAATCTAATTTTGCTTATTTTGCTTGGATATTTGCAGTTTAACAATGTTTTCTCAATACAGCAATGGACAATCTGAAATGGACAAAGAGCAAGCAGTCTGATCCCACCTTAGCTCCAAAGGACCAAACGGGTAATAAATGGCAATATTTACAACAGGAGCTATCATCAAAAATGAAGTCTCTTCTCTGCCAGCTTGTGGAACCTCAGGTCTGCTCAAGTTCATTAAAACACTCTACAGGCAGTTGGTTGTGGTAAAGTTAGCAATTAGTGTATCTTGCTGCATTATCATCTCATCTCATCTCATCTCTCTTCACAAGATAACTGAAATCTGCGCAAGTGCTCTCCAGAAGAAATTGTTACTGCATACCATTTTCATGATTGTCTTTTAATTTTACTTTGAAATAAATAGTGTCTCTGAAATAGTGACTACTAAGCATCGTGTGGGAGCAGGTAGCTAGGTCCTTGCACTTACCATTCAGGGCAGATGTTACCTGCTTAATTCTTTCATGAGAACTAAGTAAGTTAGCCAGCAAGCTCCCAGCTGATTTTCATGGATGTGGGTTAAGTTTTGGTTCTTGCAAGTGAGATCATTTTGGTCAAAACAAATCTCTGGCTTAAATTTTGTTCTGCCATTCACCATTGTGTTCTCTCCTTCTCACATATCAAAGGTGGAGCTTGGACTGCAACAAGAGCACACTATGTATTTATTCTGAACAAACTGCAGAATATTAGTGCTTGGACAAAACTATCATTTCTGTCATTAACAGTTTTGTTCACATTCAATCAGAATGGCTAGATTCCCTCTTCTCTGAAATTACTGCATTTTATGGCAGAGTATCAGTCATGTAAAAGGGAGCCTTGACACAAACTACAACTTGTAGCCCTTAAAGCTGGGAATCAGAGCCTCATTTAGTCAGTCTCTCACCAGCGTGTAGCCTACCCAACTAAATTTTGCCAGTAAAAAGGGAACCCTGCTATACATGTGCTTTTATTAATGCCTTAAAACTTCCTTTTTAGTGCTTTTTAAGGGAAGTGTTATCCAGTTGTCCATAGTCCCGTCTTCATCTGAGCTGTTCACCTAATTGCAATATTCTTTTTCCAAATTTTAGATTACAACAAAGATGAACATGCTGCCTCGAGGCACATTCACTAATGCAGGAACCCCAACTGTGGAAGAACTGAAAACACTGTCCAGCTGGGAGACCTAAGCCGAGAAGTAGATGTGGTGCATGTACAGGTAAAAGCATCATGTCCTAGCATTGCAAAAAATACCAGGAATTCTAGACATGAGACACTGTTTGAGCACTGGGAAACGCAGCCAATAATCATATTATTGCGGATGGCATTCACACTAGTGTAGGTTTTGCATCAGGTATATATCAGGACTATAACATAGAAATCAGCTTAGGATTTTGAGAGGAAATGTTTCATGTTTCAGCTATGATACTTCTGCTACCCAAATCCAAAGATTTGCTAGTGTGGGTAAAACTCATGAAACTGTATAAAGCAAGGAACCTGTGAATGATTTGAGTCAATCTGCAGTATTGGAGCTGACAAGACAAAGTGTGTTGTAATTTGTGTTGTGCCCGTTCCTGAGATTAGAGGCCTCTAAGATCACAGCCACTGCCAAAACATAAAGGGTTGTTGTCTCAGCTTTGGTCTTGACAGCTCTGAATATTACATGCATATAACTCTCATCCAAGTCCATCCCTCAGTGTATCATTAATACCATTTTATTATTAGCTGACTGAACCTCTAACATTATACGAGTGAATAAATCTTAGCTGTGCCTTGGGTGAAAGTACTG
>NW_008622598.1:0-1193 GCF_000691845.1 Merops nubicus | reverse complement strand
GCCCAGCTGGAGGAAGGAGCAACACCTCCTCAGGGTCAGCAATACTTCTGCAAAAGAGACGGTGGAGAAAAACAAACTCATTCCTCCCTCTGGGACAGTGGGCAGGTCGATGAGAGCTGGATGCCCCACTGCAGCATCCACCGTCATCCATACGTCAGCATATTACTCTAAACCTAAAAATTTGCTTCAATCTATGAAGGTAGACTGTTCTTTGTGTACACTGATGCAACTGACCTGTGATTGATTTCATCAGTGGAGGTTTGATTTCACTGCATTCTTTGGTCCTTAATTCATTCCAATCATTATGGACATCATAATAATTGGAAAATAAATAAAATAATAAAAGGATCCTCTACCTCCTGTAGACTCCAGATAAAGACGCAGCAATATGGTCTAAGAGAAGTCTCCTTCTTGGGGTATGTACAATACCTCACTGTGTTACTGCTGAGTTGCCCTCAGTGGAAACAACTGCTGTGGTTCACTCCTCCCTCCAAGAATTGTAAGAAAAAAGGGAATAAAGAAGTAAAAAAAGGTTCAGCTACTGATCCCTAGAGATGTTCTTAATCCTCACTACCCATGCAGTGTCTTTACTCAGAGTACAAGCTGCTTTTAGCTGAGATGATTATCTTGGACTTTCTCATTTAAAAAAACTCAGGTTGTGGTTTTCCCAGCTATTTTAGGACCGTCCCTTCCAGGGACTGCAGCCTGTGCCCCTGGGGAGGACCAAAAGAATCGGCCTCCAGGAATTTTTAATATATAAGTGTGCAAAAAATACAAAAGAAGGTTACAATAAAATACACGTAGGTTTACTTCTTGGCGGTCAGGCTCTTCTCCCAGGAAACAAATGGTAGCACAAGAGGAAACGGCCTCAAGTTGCACCAAGAAAGGTTTAGGTTGGACGTTAGGAAAAATGTCTTCCTGACAAGGGTTGTCAAGGGCTGGCCCAAGCTGCCCAAGGCAGTGGCGGAGTCACCATGCCTGGAGGGGTTTCTGAGCCATGGAGATGTGGTGCTGAGGGACATGGCCGAGCTGGGGTAGCGGGTGGACTCGATGATCTTAAAGGTCTCTTCCAACCAAAACAATTCCATGATTCTACGATTCTTCCTCCATGCTTTCACATTCTTAATTTTCATTAATCTTGATAGATTTGCAGACAATTTTGTAAAAATCTCTTTTCCCCCATTATACCTGTT
>NW_008622597.1:0-1441 GCF_000691845.1 Merops nubicus | reverse complement strand
GATAAGCCTTGATTAAATAGCTAACAGCGTTGATAGAGGGTAAGAATAGTGATAGATAGAAAATGATTAGTTATACATATTAAGAATGTAGAACACTGGACCATACAGTTCGAGAGGAAAGGAAATGACTAACAGATGGAAAGACTTGTTTTCTATTAGTAACAAAAACTTACTCAGAAACAACAGAAGAGCATCTCAGCTTTATCTAAAGAGAGCAACCATAAAGAACTAGAATTAGAAAAAGAGGATGACACCTGTCACAAATGAATTGATAAATCTCCTTGCTGAAGAGAAACAGATGATTAACAAGGACACAATTAGCGCAAATTGGCTAAGCTTGCCAAATCACCACATTCCGGACAAAAGGTGAACAGTACATTGCAAGGAGGACATACGGCCTTCCTCCCAGAGACCACTGCCCACATCTCAAAGACCCTTGCCCACAATTACCAAGAAGAAACTGCGCAATCGTGAAGGAGTGATAAGCTAATTAGAGTGCATTAACATACGAAGCGGGGGTAGGCGGGGTTAGGTAATGAATATGTATAGGCGTTCCATGAATATGTATTGTGTCACTGTATAGATGTGGGAGGACTTGCCTCCTCGGGTATGCACGTTTGTGGTGCAGCAATCCCCCGTGCATCTGCGCAATAAACACACCTACTGCAGCACTGCCCAGTTATTAAGTCTGTTTGCGTACGTCAGGATGAGCTTTTCCAGTCTAACAAAGGGACTATTGGTTGACTAACCAAGGAGGCTAAAACAGGTAATAAAGACGAACACACTCAGAGACATTTCACCCTCATCTAGAAGGAACAGTCATAAAGAACAGAATTGACGGAGATAAAGTAACATCTATCACAAACTTATCAGTAAAAGAATGGCTGGTAAGGAAGAACAGATGTTTCCCAAGGACAGGATATGATCAGAACTGGCTCAATTCTGCAAACTTGCAAAATCACCACATTCCAGGCAAAAGGTGAAAAGTATATCACGAGGATGACATACGGCCTTCCTCCCAGAGACCACAGCCGCTATGGTGTTACCTATGGGGGGGTGGGAACAGACCATAGAGAGCAGCGGGTGCGGGAGAGAAGGGCCGCCCAGGAAGCAGGCGTGTCACTTCCGGGTGCCGTGCAGAGCGCCCCATGACATCTGGATGGATCCAGGCGGGAGGGGTGGGAGGGGTGGTGAGGTCACGTGTGCGGCGGCGAATTGGAACCGAGGGGCCATGTCTAAGAGAACAGGATCTGCCAATAGGGAGCGGAAGAGCAGCATGGCTAAAGGAGGGGGTGAAGGGGCGGTGCGGCAACTGACCAATAAGGAGTGGAGGGGCGGGGCCTGCAGGGCTGGCTGAGACACGGCGGTCATGGAGCGGTGAGTTTTGGGGGGAGGGGCAAGGCTGAAATACAGGGGATCACGTGACCCAGGTGCCACATGA
>NW_008622596.1:16722-18398 GCF_000691845.1 Merops nubicus | reverse complement strand
TGTGGCTCTCGCACAGGTTCCCCCGAGTTCCGAGTGCTGGTTCTAACCTCCCGTCTCTCCTGCCACTGATTTGAGCCCCGCCAGTGCTGCCGCCTTCTCCTCGCCCAGTCTGGGCGGCCTGCCGGCCTGCAGCTCTGCCCCGCAGCAGCCTCTGGGGATGGTTACAGAGCCGCATAATGGCTTGAGCTTAAAAAAAACCCCAAAACGTATGAAGTATTCTGCTGTTGTTTGCCTTGCTTTGCCCTTTGCGTTCCAGAAGGCAGAACTGAGCCTTGCCGGTCACTTGGGCACTGCGTGGTGGACGCAGTCTGCAGGCTCCAAGCTACCCCAAGGCTGAAGAAGCAGTCCCTGTGAGAATTACCCTGAGAGAACACCAGCTTCCCTCTCCTTTTCGTACCAGCAGAGGTTAATGCTGAGTGCTTTTTATGGAAAGCCAAGCCACACACGTGTGCTGTCCCAAGTCCCTCGGAATTAGGCCCCTGCTTGCTCAGAAGATGCGTGTACCCCAGCGAACAACAACTCTGTCAACCTGGTTCGGGTTTCAAGTTTGCAGTGAAACCTGAAGCGAGGCATATTTCATGTTGCTGCATGTTTCTTTTTATTCATGCAACTCTATTCACAAGAGTTTCCCATGACTTAATCTCTCTTACATGCAATTGTTAGGGCTAAGGGCTTTGTCATGGGATTTTCCCCTGAATCACAGAACCTTCCTCCTGGAGGGATATGCTTTCTGGATGGTGGAGACAAAGGACTTTCATAAGCTTTTTTTTTCTATAAGCTTATATGCTTTACAGTTGTCAAAGACAAGGCAGCTTGCACACTACTTCCTATTTGCTTGTCCAAAAACCCATGTATCAGTTCTTGCAACTCTGCTCCTGAAATTTAAAAAAACAACACAAAAAACCAAAACAAATCAAAACAAAAAAAACCCTAAACCAAACAAAACCAAAAAGATCAATATGTTAAGCAACAGGCATCAGCTAATAAAGTGGAAGGAACAGCTCACTCTGAGCTTGCCTAGGTTGCCTCCTATGATCCCCTTCCCCGTCTTTGCCTTCAGATTCTTGAAGGAGGTGGTGAGGTGCCTCATACCACCTTCAACACTATCCTGGGGCCATAAAGCTAGCTTTAAAAGCCAGTTGGGGGTTTCCCTGGTGAAGGGAAATATTGAGTGGCAAAGAGCCAACATAGCTCACTTAGGCAACCCTCTGTTGCAACATGAGTGGAGGAAGGAGATTAGACAGAACCCTGATGCTGATTCAGAAAGGCCAGAATCCTTTTAACCAGCAAATTAAAGTTGCAGCTGCATCTTTTCCTTCTACTAGATTACCCCACACTACCCATACTGCTTTATATCACTTAAGAAGCAGAGCACTTAGCTTCTGACCAGAATAAGCACAAATTCCCTGCCTAAACACGTAAGAGCTTCCATATTTTAGCACGGAACAACTCGAAATACACATTTCAGTCTGCTTGTCCACTATAGCTATGCTGTCCTGGATAAATCTGAACATGCCAATTGAATGGAAGTCTGTCTGAACAGTTGTGAATGGAATTGAATATTACATATATGCACACATAGAGCACACAAGGTTACAGTATTTTAAACTGAATTTAACAGCTAGCAGAAAGTACTTTACAAAGCAAATAGTGAACTCTTGCGAGCTTACTGCCAC
>NW_008622596.1:0-16708 GCF_000691845.1 Merops nubicus | reverse complement strand
AGCAGGTTCAAAAAATTATTAGATAGATTTATGTTTCATAAAAAGCTACTAAAGGAATGTAATCTCTACCATCCCTAATCTAACAGTTTGGGATACCAGGGATGTATGGAAGGAGCAGAGCACAGAAAAGGACCAAGTTTGTATGTTCTTCCTGAAAAGCATCTCCTCCTGCCACTCCCAGAGTACTGAACTAAAGGGATTTGTGGTATGACCCAGCAAGGCTTTTCTTGTTTTCAGGTTCTCTAACAGGTCACCATTCTGACCCCTGGAGTCTCACAAGTGAATTAAGATTTTAAAGTAAAACTTCTTTGGTTAAAGTAAAGGCAGATGATCTGTGTACTAGACCAACTCACCCTCACTAACTGCAGGTTACTGTTTTTCCTGGTACGTGGCCATTCCTAAGCAATTCTCTGAGACATCCTGATGGTTTCATTGCTAAACCATGGTGATGCACACCAAGGAATCACTACTTTGTATTAAACCCAAACTATTGGCAGTTCTCTGCCCAAGAGAATTGTATTTATTAAAAGAAAGGTTGTGCTTCCAAGATCCAGAGAGACTTTGAGGGATATACATAAATTTGGCACAGGGATCAGGCAATAGTTTAAAAAACAGTGCTTAGGTCAGTGTGACTAAAAAAGAGATCTAACTCATGGGGTGATTTTGCACCATGTTCTTGTATTTGCAGTGATGTCAACACATCCCAAAGATGTGTTTATTCTCTCTAGAACTGTAAACATTTTAATTTGTGCAAACGGAAATCTGTTCCTCTGAAAGCCTCCCTGAAAGAAGAATAGATCTTGCAACCTGTTGGTATCAAGACTCAGCATTTTGCTGAAATTGCTCCACTGTCCATTTGTGGAGCCTTTGCAGATTCCTTTGAGATCAGTTCATTCATGGATGGGAAAACAAAGATGCAGTTAAGATATTTTCTTGTTTGTTTTCCAAAAGTACCAAGATGCCAGTTGCTTTAATATAGATGCTAACTCACTCGCCAAGGGGGAAAGATTGTGCAAGAACAGCTTGTCTTTCAATCCCTTGTGGTTTTTTTTTTGTAGAACCAACAAAGAAATTGCACTTTCCTATACCCTTTAATCTGATACTCAAGAAGCATTTCTGAAGTACAGGAAGAAACTCTCCATCTTCCAGTTTTTAGACTCTGTTGATAGTGAGACAGACAACATCCTCAACTTGTCATTTATATGCACCAGTCAAATTACTTGTCACTGGGGGATGACAAAAAATGTTTATTTACATAATATTTTATGTCTTATTGCTGCTTATATAACTATGGTAAAAGTAAACCAGATTTATTTTTTTTTTCACATTAGAGAAATATGCCAGAGCTCTGAAGGACATGGTAAAGACATGAACAGCACATACAAGTACAGTGATAAATCACCTCGTTGGTATGAATAAAAGAAAATTCTATTTAAAGTAAAAAAAAAGGTGATTTTTAAACTCTCATCAGTGTTTGAACAAAGCACAGCACATTGGCAGCCTGATCAGTAACTCCTTGCTACACAGTGTATAATTAAATGTTGATAAAGGGTTTACTTTCATATTTGCTAAATATTCTACTTTGTGACAAGATGAGCACCTTCAGCAGTAACAAATTCTTGAAGTCACATCTACAAGGGGAGTTCTTCCTGTTTGGTGTTTACAAGTTAACTTCTTAAGTAAAATGGACTCAAAGTAAGTTAATTGGGAATAATCAGCTCTTGTCTTGTGCACACACACACAAAGATAAGTTACGACTTTTTCCAGCCAAACGAACTTCCCCATGTAAGCAAAATCTTGCAACAGTGCTTATGAAGCTTTATATTGCTGAAGGGATAGACTGTTTGTAAATTAAAATACTGCATGAAAATGTTTATGCTGTATTTGGAAAGGAGTTAGTTCATCTTTTCTAGCTAGAAGGGAGAAAAAAAAAAGTCAGATGCTCCTATAATTCATGTATATGACTGATGATTTCAAATAAGATAAAAGAGGAAAACCAGGAATGGTTCAAAAAAGCACTTGAATGACATTGATTTCACGCAGAATTTAAGCGAAGTATAAAAAGCTAAGAACCAAAAAGCAAGACAAACAAATCACTGATTAAGAAGATGACGAAGAGTGGGTTAAAGTTCAATGCGGTGCGCAAGTGAATAAAATTTAATCTTGTTCTGAAACAACAAACAAACAGAGGAGCACAATGTGCCACGTTCAGGAATGTGAGAGCCATGTTGTATCTGGCACTTGAACAACAGAGAATTATTGCTGCTGATATGGTAATTGCAGAGGTACAGAAAAAAGTGGGTGGATCATGTGAAATTCATGAAATACTTGAGGTGAACTTACAGCAGGATTAGCCTTTTTCTTTTAATTGTGTACATTGATCTCTGGGCACAACGGGTTTAGTAAAGAAAAGTATTGTTTGTTCTCAAGAGGTTTAAAAATCCACTTCAGCTCCGTGTCCTTTTTTATTCTTAAGATATTTTGCAACGTGCTTCTCCCCTTTGGCCTACGCAAACAACTATGCCTGCATATGCATACCTAGCAGAGGCAGCTGAGAACTGCTGCGTGTCACTGGCCACTCTGCTGAGGGTATTCCTGCTTGCTTTCCACACCACTTAAAATCATTTTGAACAGTTCTGTACAGACTGATTCCATGGCATGAGCTGTGCTCGCAGTCCAAACATTTATCAGTCTAAGTCTCAGGCTGCTGTCTTGTTCAAGGGCACAAACAAGGTTTCTGCACAGCTTGAGCACAAAAAGGACTCATATGGCAAGCTGTAACGGGGTCAGAGGACTTCTGTGATGACCTTGGCGACTGTCAGAAATGTCACAGAATCATAGAATCATTTAGGTTGGAAGGGACCTCCAAGATCATCAAGTCCAACCATTGAGCCATTAGGGCTCTAAAGTCCTCTGCTAAAACAGGTCAGAATCTGTCAGGGTTGGAAGGGACCACAAGGATCACCCAGTTCCAACCCCTCTGCCATGAGCAGAGACACCTCCCACTAGATCAGGCTGCCCAGAGCCTCATCCAGCCTGGCCTTAAAGACCCCCAGGGATGGGGCCTCAACCACCTCCCTGGGCAACCCATTCCAGGGTCTCACCACTCTCATGGTGAAGAACTTCTTCCTCATGTCCAGCCTGAATCTGCCCACTTCCAGCTTTGCCCCATTCCCCCTAGTCCTGTTGTGACTCGATATCCTAAAAAGTCCCTCCCCAGCTTTCTTGTAGGCCCCCCTAAGATACTGGAAGGCCACAATAAGGTCACCTGGGAGCCTTCTCTTCTCCAGACTGAACAGCCCCAACTCTCTCAGTCTGTCCTCATAGGAGAGCTGCTCCAGCCCTCAGATCATTCTGGTGGCCCTTCTCTGGACACACTCCAGCAGCTCCACGTCCCTCTTGTAATGGGGGCTCCAGAACTGGATGTAGCACTCCAGGTGGGGTCTCACCACGTCATTGTGCTTCAGGTGAAGGGTCAGGTCATCGAATACAGTGCTTTGCCGTGGTCTGTGCTGCTCACTCCATCTTAACTCAGCTTCACACCACCTAACTTCTGTTTTGCAACTGTGTTTAAACGTCCTGGGTTTCCCAGTGTGGCTGTAACTGCTGGGGAGCCCTGTATCTGCATTTAACGAGATTTGTATTTAATGAGACCGCTCATGTGAACAGAAGTTACTGACCAGATCAAAGGCTGCACCACAAAAAGTGTTCTACTAACTGGATGTAAATCAAGAACACCCTCCTGGATAACACAAACTCCTTCACAGGGCTCTTTCACGGCACCAGGCAACATAAGCAGCACGTTCCTGGGAGCTGGCAGGCTGCCTGCCTGGTCCATCCCTACAGCAGAAAGAAAAATGTGCTCTTTCAGGAAGATACAGAACAAAGCACAGAGACCCTTAACCTGTCATCACCTCCCTTCTTCCTGGCTCTCAAAATCTTCCTGACACATCCCAAAGCTCCCACTCCAACAACATCTCTTGAAGAAGAAACCCCACCGTTTTGTCTTCCCTTGCCTCCATTGCCTCTCCTGCCCTTCTCCTCGGCCCATGATCTGCTTCACTTCTCTGACTGAGCCTTTGCTTGGGCTGGCTGAGCTGACTGACCTTTGCCAGCAAACGTGTCCCTGACGGCTCCTGGCAGTAGTTACAGATGGACAGGATTGTGCCCAGTGAGCACAGGTTGTGTGGAAGGGGAAGAACTATACCAGGTAACACTTTTCTTTTAACATGGCTGGAGCTACCAGGGTTTGATTCACTTGAGTAGGTTGGTTTTAAAGCAAATTACTTTTAAGCACATATTTATAAAAATAAGCTGAGTAATTTTGCATTTCACTTCAGTGAGGCTGCAAAATTTTGCCTATCGTGTTGGCCAGGTGTGACCCAGTAAAAAAATGCAGATACTTTGGAACTTCTCTGACTAGTTTCACACAGCCTCATGCTCTACCACCTTCCTTGAGATGTACTATTGAAACCTAAAAAATGAATGGAAATATTCCCATGCTTCTCTATTGGTAACTCACAGCAAATTGGAATGGCTACTCAGGCAATTGGACTAATTTAGGAAACAACTGAAATGAGAGCCCCTGAAGCTCTCTGTTAAGCTCCTCAGTCAGGTGTACACCATGATCACATTGAGGTAACAGCCAGCTCCTTTCTTTCCTCTCCAGTTTCTTTGCAAAGGGAACCTGAATGCATGGTTCTGAAGAAAGCTGTGTCATGTTCAGGTGCCCTGCTTTGTCATGGGGGACCAGGATTTGCCCAAGTGTGACACCAGCTTAGTATAGGCATGGGCATGTCCCCAGAGATACAACGTAGTACAGCTATTTTGGAGGATCTAGTGCACTGGAGATCTAGTCTTAACTTCACTGGAAGAAATGGCATCTAAATTTGCAAGTAAGACTGCTAGTTCTAGAACTACCATATGAAAAACCACAAAAATCAAGAACATTTACTACAAATGTATATAAGTATCTACTTTCTCCTTCTCATTCTCATATAATCATATATATAATAATGGTAAGCTCCAGACTATCTCTGACTTGAAAAGGATAATTGATTTGTGGCAGCTGTTTGAAGATTTGGAGGATTAACTATAATTATAAGATCAACATTAGAAGATATTGCCTACTTTGCAAAAAACATTAAAGTACAAGATCTGGAAGCAGATTCACCTGTGTCTAAAAGGACCATATTTTAAATCAAAAAAAAACCACACGTGGACTTCTGTATTTTCTGTTTGATGTTACAATACTGTTAAACAAATTTCAGACACGATTGATCCAAAGGAAGAAGGAAATGGGCCCTGTGAAACACACTGAAATGTACACACTGAAATGAAACTACCTGGTTTTCAAGCACATAGGGGTTTTTTTTAACATCTACCTTAGCATTCCCATTAAGAATTTGGGACTGGGGACTCTAATGTCCCCCCAAAATTGTGGGCTGACACTAGAGTTTCAGAAAACTATATAAAATAGCTTACTCCATTTATGTGTCTGTTGTCTTGTGTAAGAAGCCATTTGTGGTCAGAAGGTGTGGGGTGGTTCTGTGTGCAGCAGAAGCTCTCTGTGGCACTGTGCCCTTCCCTGCACATCCTCCAGCAGTTTTGCTGCCAAACCCAGGAGCGGTGTACATTAAAGCTTTATTAATTCCTGAATGGCTCCCCCTCTATAACACTCCATAAGGGACCATTAGTGGTTTCTGTCTTCTGGGGCATATCTCCAGAAAAGAGCTAAATGATGCTGTGATGTTATTCAAGGGCAGTAAACCTATAGCAAGAGGAGCTTTCATCCTCCCCAGGACCCCTCGAGATCTACAGCTATCTATTTCCAAACAGGACATCAGTGAGTTTTCTCCATGCTTTTAACACATTTAAGGCCCAGGTTAAGCTGTAGGAGAAAGCCTGACATACATGTGTAGTGTTGATGCCCATGTTAGGTGTTAGTCTGCTTGGTTTCAAAGGCATCTCCAGAGGCTGCTTTAAATCATTTACATCAGTCTGCTGCTGCTCGAAATCCCTGAAACTTAGAGGTAAGTAGCTAATTATAGATGCTGTGCATAGACCCATTGGTGGCCATTTCATGGACCAAGTGATGTCATGCTACAGAATAGTTTTGCCATCAGTTTGACAGGTATTTTACAGAGAGAAATGCAGGTGAGGGGGTTGCTGGTGTGTTTGTTATAGGTATTTTTCTGTTTTTACCATCTCCGGTTCTTCATGCAGATGAGCTATTTATTAACTCACTGCTACAATGCCAGGTATAAACATTAACCCAGGAAGCAATGATACACAGCTCGACAGCTGTTTGCTAAATCTTCACTTTGACTGCATATATATAGTCCTTACTGTCTAGTGACTTACTTGTCTTACTGAAAGAAGCATCAAAGAGCACTGTAAAGGTCCTTCAGTGAAATCTTTCCCTTCCCTCTACCTCCACTTTTCTCAGTGTTCTCTCCATGTCTAGCTATGTTAGGGAGAAAAGACCCTACTGCTGAGCCTGTGTTGAGACTGCTATGGAAAATTTTCCCCTGACAGTGTCAGAAATGTTATTCAGAGTCTCTCAGACAGCTACAGCATTCTTCAATGGAACACAACTCACCCTTTTCCCCCTTTAATGTGTTCAGCAGACAGGTGGCAACCCAACTGGTGGCAAATTCCTAAGTATTTATATCCTTTAACTCTCAAATGATATGAACAAGGAATAGGAAATGTCATGCACTGAGCATACGAGTAATGTTCCCGTTAATCAATCATCCAAAATAAACTGGATTATTATGTCTGTTTGGACTATACTGCAGCTATTTGCAGATAGATGTATGGAAAGAGCAAGCCTGATGCTTATCAGCTCTGCTCCAAGTGGAGATTTAGGGCCAGAATCTCTTACTGTTTCACTCCTCTTCCACATATGCTTTGGCTGGGCATGAGAGAGGTTCACAAATGTAGAATGCCACCAAGCTGCAACTGTCTACTTTCTGGTGTCAGCATTTAACTCCCACTTGGACATAATTTTCAAATGAGTATGGAAGCTACAAGGCAGTGCAGATATGCTCCTGAAGTATAAAATCTCCAGCTGCTCTAAACGAGCAATCAGACCCAGCATATTTTAGAGACAACTGGGATTTCGAAAAGTAAGTCCAAATAAAAGAAACCATTTTTTAATTCTTAGTTTCAGGAAAGAATGGTTGATTCACTACTTAATCTGGTGACTGGTGTCCTACACAGCAATTCAAAGAATGAAACTGGAATTTGTGAGTTACACTGGAGTCTGTCTCAGTTCCTGATTTTATTCCATCAGTTTTGGCAGCAGACTGCCACTTTCGATGGATGTGTCACAGGGCATCCAGGGATCCTAGAAAAGGGCTGCTGTGTGTGCACCTGGAGCAACTCACTTCAGGTCTGGTATGGAAAAAATACAATATCTCTGCAAAGAACATGTAGTTCCAGACAGGCTGCACTCGCTGCCACTGTAGTACAGACACTCCCCACCTAGAAACGATCTGCACAAGCAAGCACCACGAGGCAATTGGAGCTGCAGCACATTTATCTGGTGGGCACCGCAGGGCAACACAGGCACAATCTGTTCAGCACATCTCAGGTCCAAATCCCGTGGTGCCAGGCAATTTTCAGTGTGACTGCATTGCACTTGCCCTCCTCTCTGAGCACAATGTGGAGTCTGTGACCACAAAAATACACTGGAGTGCCATAGGAAGCACGTGCCTATTTAAAAGTCTGTTTGAAAGACTAGAGCCTCAAACTGCTCCAGCATATCTGCATAAACCACTGAAAACCAGATGGTTTCAAACCTTACTGATCACCATAGGGTTGTCCCTTAATCCATAGTGCTGAGAGTCTGTATTAAATGGAAATAATTTTTAAAAATTATAAACTTCCTTGGCATGACAATACACCATGAACAATTTAGATGGCTTTGTTGCTTTGTCTTTGGATGCTTTTGGCTTATAAAGTTCATAGTCTGGCTGCACAACTGAGAAGAAACAAGCAAGTGGTACAATACAGCCCGTTTGCACCACTCCAGAAGTGTTCCAGAACATTTAACTGGAAGTAAATGTACCCCCCACACCTACACTGTCAATTTATGGACAGCTATAGAGAGGGAGGTATGGAACTGCAATTAAGACTGGGATTTTTTAAAGATATATTTGCATATGCTTTTGTCACTAGGGATGTTGTTGTTCCTGTTGTTGAAGGATTTGATACCTTCATTCCTTCTATTACATATATACAACCTTGACTCATTTTATTCCAGGGCCTTTTTTCACACTCCTACCAATATAAAAGGGCCTCTAAATGGATGTAAATGCAATTTGCTACCATAAAAAAAGGCAAATTGCTAAGCACAACAACAACTTTTATTGGTCCAATAAAATCCAGAAGCCACACCATGCTGCATGGCAGGCAAGATGGACAGAAACAAAGTAGAGACAGAATCTAAGTATGCTTTTAACATCCATTGAAATTAATCTGGACCAGTCAAAATACATTTTGTCATTTTGTATTATCATGTTTGTTGTAGAGTCTCTCTTCAACACATATTTAAGCTTGTTTGTAAACTGTGTGCATGTTAGTTTAGCAATTCCTATTTCATAACCTGGCTTTATAATGTTTTATGAGATCAGCCCTACAGTATCTATCGTTTTAAAGTACTGACTTACACCATCCAACCAAACTTCCTCCTGCAATAGCTTTGCTCAGAGACATTTACACACACAAATTTCTACACTGAAATTTCATAATAGTGACAGGACTGCTTTAACGTTTGGCAGATAAATTTTCAGCTAGGGATACTGGTGCACTCCAATTTCTCAGTAAAGTAAGGATACAAGATACAAGCATCACAACTGTCCCCTCTATACCATATAATAATTTAGCTTGGAAGGGACCTCTGGAGGCCAGCTGGTCCAATTCCCTGCACATGGCAGAGCCAAGTTCAACATTAAATCCAACTCCAAAGTTGGATCAGGTTGCTTGGGGCCTTGTCCATTCCAGCACTGACCATCTCCAAGGACAGAGAAGCCTCAGCCTCTCTAGGCACCCGTTCCAATGTTTGACCACCCTCACTGTAAAGAGCTCTTTTTTGGTATTGTCAGTTGGCAAATGTCAATGTGATGACTGTCAAAAAGAGTAACTGACTCTACTGCTGGTGGATTAGCAAACTGGATTGAGTCATATTGCATTAAACCAATGCCAGATCCACAGCAAGGCAAGTGCCAGGGGGCTGTTCAGTCTGGAGAGGAGAAGGCTCTGAGGTGACCTTATGGTGGCCTTCCAGTATCTTAGGGGGGCCTACAAGAAAGCTGGGGAGGGACTTTTTAGGCTATTGGGTAACGACAGGACTGGGGGGAATGGGGCAAAGCTGGCAGTGGGCAGATTCAGGCTGGATGTGAGGAAGAAGTTCTTCCCCATGAGAGTGGTGAGACCCTGGGATGGGTTGCCCAGGGAGGTGGTTGAGGCCCCATCCCTGGGGGTCTTTAAGACCAGGCTGGAGGAGGCTCTGGGGAGCCTGATCTAGTGGGAGGTGTCCCTGCTCATGGCAGAGGGGTTGGAACTGGGGGATCCTTGTGGTCCCTTCCAACCTTGACAGATTCTGATTCTGTTCTAGCAGAGGACTTAGTAGTGTTGGCTTGCTGGTTGGACTTGATGATCTTAAAGGCGACTTCCAACCTAAAGGATTCTATGATTCTATGATTCTACATCACAGTTAGAAACAGAGGGTAGGAAGCTGTGAGCTGCAGCATCCCCTTTTGGCATCAGCAGCCTGTTAGATGGGCTCATCCAAGTCACCTGCCTGCATCTTCTCAAGCTCTGCACACCCCTGTGAGCAGGGACTGCCACTGCCACACGTTTGTTCCCTCTCCCTACCGATTTCTGTGCACTCTGGTTCCTGTGTTGCCATCTCCTCTGCAGTGGTTCAAGCCTTTGTTCATGCACATGCTCTAAGCCACACAGGGGACCAACTCTTCTTTCAGTGATGGCCAGCTTACAGCCTTTGTGCAACTGCATCCTGATCCCCTGCTGGCACTGTATGGGAAGAAGGTATTTTAAATGAATCATCAGTTATAATCACCGTTTTTCTTGAACTGTAGCTGACATCATTTAATTGTAAGGCCTAGTACAAAATAACAGATGAATAAACATACAATTTCTGCAACTTAGTAATTAGACAGGCCCTTCTAACAGGGACTTCTTTTTCCTTTTATATTCTGGAACTCAAATTGCATCTCCCATTTTCCCATAAATGTCTTCACTGACTGGCTCACAAAAGAATCTGTCCTCATATGTTCCTGTCTAGGAAGTTCTTCTGCGCTTACACAGTTGCCAAGAAATAATGTCTTGGAAAGTCATGTCCTCCATTTGAAATTCCCCCTCTTAAAAAGCCTTCTGCTTCAGTTGATTTCATAATATCCCATTTAGATTTTAAGTGGTCATGAAGATGCACATTCTTCAGCCTAAGTTTATCTGGAACTCATCATCATTTGATCAGTGGCTTGAAACAATTTTTTAATGACTAGAGAGTCAACAAGCCAAATTTATATCTGAGCTAAGTGGGTGCAGCTTCAAATAAGTCACGAGAAGTCTGAGATAGACCTTCACATAGAAAATGAACCACTGCATTTGCAGCCCTGTGCTTCACCCTCACTGATCTTCTATCTGCAGTCTGAACATAAACCAGGGGTTTGAAGTTTTTATATGTCAGTTCTTCTTCCTCGACAACATGGAGAACAAGTGGCAAACTGCTTTGAAGCAGAAATGTTCTTTCAGGATTTTCAACACTCCTGCCCCCTGCCCTGTAGAGCTGAAAGAGTTGTACCCACACCTAACACACAGAAGTGAGCTTGTTCCTGAGCATCAGAAGGGCAGTCAAGGAGGCAACATAAAAATAGACGAGCAGTCCTTCACCTCCACCTCAGAGTTTTGAACTCAGATTGATACTAGAATAAGCATATTCTAACCTTGAATCCTAAAAAACATTAAAAAATGACATGCTCTGAGATTTTCACGTGCTTCTTTTCCCTGTAATGTGATATTTTCACCTGTCCTCCTAGACAAACTCTGCTGGCTGTTGTTGACAATTGGTCTAGTACTAGACAGACAATTTTCTGACCACTGCATTTCATCTATTAAGTACCTTTTAATGATTCCATGAAAGAAAAATCAACCTCTTTCACAATCTGAGTCACAACAGAGTTCCACTTGCATATTACTGCAACACCAAACTCTTCCTTAGAAATAGAAATAAAATAAACAGCACCCTATCAAATCCACAAGGTTTAGGATATCTGTAGGTGTCAGGAGCTATTAAAAGTAGGCATAAACAACAAAATGGACTAGGAGAAATGGTGAAGACTCTAAAACTGTCATAAAAGTCTCCTGAGGCAGTCTTCAAAATAAAAATATTTTAAAGTAAATGAATAGAAATAAGATGAAAGCAGCCTTTAACACCACAGGTTATTAATTCTTTTTCTGCATTCAGACTTTAAAAGGAATGTCCTGACTGTGAGCTTACTTTAAGATGCTGTTGAAACAGTAGCTTTGTACTTACTGGTGTATATTGACCCAGATTACATTTCACATATCACAACTTTAAAGCATTTTATGGATGCTGTCCTTTATTATCACATCCTTGGTACTCTTAAGAAAATATTTAATTCTCAGATAAAAAAGTAGGTCCAAAATGTATTTCAGGTTGGTAATTCCTATACTCTCACATCATTTAAAGTATTCAAGTAGTTAAAAAGAAGGATATGAATAGTCAAAGACCTCATACATTTTATGTTGCCCTCATAATAAGCACAAATACATTTTAGTTCTGATTCATCATTGGCCACAAACAAACATGAACAGACAAAGCTACTCTCCAGATAGTATAAATTGGCATAGCCACTTAAGTGTTAGTTGAGCAATGATGATTTACACCATCTATGCTTACAGCCCCATTACAAGTTGATTTCAATACAAGTACAGCAGCCTACAGACAAGTGACAAGCAGTGAGTAAGAGCTAAAAGAAAGAAGGTGAGGGGTGTGTTTATTGCAACAATTATCTGAATTTCTGGAACGTGATTGTGACTTTGCTTTTTAATGGATCACTTTTTTGTTGTTGTTATTTAAATATTTTCTCTCTAGGTACACAGTAAAGTGAGAAACATTACTGGTTAAGTTTCTCAGTTGCTGTAGATTTGTCTGAACTTGCTGTTTCTTGAGAACAGTATTTCATTATTCTGTTTCCTGATGAAAACATGTTATTATGCTCCTTTTCTGTAAATATTTATTATGATCTCCAATTTCAAATGCCTTCTCAAAACATAATCTTGCTGTTTCACACAGAACGGGCTTAACCATCAAAATAGTTGCTTGTTAAAGTGATTAGGATTTATCAGAAGCCCCATAGATTTTTAAAAGCCTTCTGTAGAATCAGAAATTACTTCTTCCTTTGTCTTTTCTCATAGTCTTCTGTCATCTGTCTCATAGCCTTTGTGTGTGTGTCTAACTGCAAACTGAGCAAACACACTTCTGTGCATATGTTTAATTCTACTAAATGTGTTCACATAAGTTTAAAAAGTTTCTGTTTT
The DNA here is from genome assembly GCF_000691845.1 of Merops nubicus. Taxonomy (NCBI): domain Eukaryota; kingdom Metazoa; phylum Chordata; class Aves; order Coraciiformes; family Meropidae; genus Merops; species Merops nubicus. Next base: position 4,117 of record NW_008622596.1, on the reverse strand, counting down.
GTTTGAGAGATGGAAGAGAGGAGAGGGAGAAGGATGAGTTAGTGGTTATATTTGGAATTTAAGAGAACTTGGTTCAGTTCTCTGGTCTGCAGCTGGCTTTCTATACTAACTTGAATGAGTATCTCAGTAACTCATTCTTACATCCATAAAACTTGGTATAATGCAATTCCTTAGAATTGCAAGAATAATTTGTAATTAAAAGACTTACAAAAATAAAGGGTATTCAGAAACTATGGAGATAGGGATGATGTAAATTCCTGTGGAGTAGTGAAATTAGGGTTTATGAAGTAAGGAGACACAGGCAAGCCAACAGCTGATGCTCTTCTTCCTTCTTCTCTGTCCTTTCTGCTGCTCTGGTTCCTGTAATTCTCCCTTTCTCTTCCACTGCTCCAAATCATCCACCGTTGTCTTACAGAGAACAAGAACATTGCTCTGTGGTCTTCTCTTACATTCCTCCCATCTCAAAAACATGTATCTACATTGAACCTAGGCCTCACCTCTTGCATACTAACCCCAGCTTGACATGCTATGAATTTGACAGTCCTGGAGAAGCTATGGGGAAATAGAGGTATGAAAACTATCTGCAGCAACTGACTAGTGAGGCTATTCTCATTGAAGGATTTTCCAGAGGGGTAGAGCTTCCCAAGGCCTGATGCACACAAACAGAAGGCAAGGATGGGGTGATACTCGTTGTTCTCAACTTACTGTTTTCCCCTGAGCATTGCTACCCTGCCCCCTGTGTCTCTGATTCCTGCATTTCTTATACTACTCAAATTCCTCCTCTAGATTGAGCTCTGTCATCTCCCTCTGATCTCTGTTTGCAAACTTTTCTCTCTTTTCTGCTCTTTTCCCACCCTCAGTCCTACTGGTTTCCAAATCTTCATGTTCCCATCGTTGCTCTCCCACAAACCTGCACTGCTCTGACTGCCATACCCTGCTCTCTGTGCCAACAAAGCTGGTAGTATCTAAAAATGCTGTGAATGTTTCATTGTGGGTATCTCAGTAACCCTTCTATTTTTAAATACCCTGAAGAGCTGTTGGTAGCAGTTATGTCTGGTACAGCAGTCTGCTCTGAAAGCAGATTAGGCCAAACTACACACTGCTCCGTAAGTTGTCCATGACAAGGTCATCACCTCACTTCCTATCTGCTGACTTGGGTTTCCCCTAATCTGTTTCAGCCAAAACAAACCAGCTCAGCTGACATCTACTACTTAAACTGCTTAAGATACTCTGGTTGACTTTGGCAAAACAAGTTTGGGAGGTATTGCATGAGCAGCTTTCACGTAGGTAGAAGAGGTGATAAACTTTGGCCCAAGACAGCCGTGGTGGTGACTGGGAGCTGTCTGGGGATGGCATCCTCTTCAACAGCTCCACTGCAGCCCGTGGAGGAAGTGAGCACCCACAAGGGGATTTTAAATCCTATGCTTTTAAGGTCAATTCTCACTCATTTCGCAAGAGGTTCCTCTGGTAAACCACTCCTTTCCACCCTGCAGAAAACAGGATGACGCTGCTCAGGCTGTCATTCATCCTTCCCCTGTTTAATCACTGCTAACTGATTAACCAAGTGAAGTGCCACAAAATCCATTAGCTGGCAAGGGAACAAAAAGCTATGCTAGCTGTTACAAATAAAGAGAAACCTTTGTAAACAAGGTGCATGACCTGCAGCTCTTGAAAGTACCCACCTATTACCCTTCCCTGGACCCCCAGCAATAGGGGCAGTGAGGGGTGACACACTTACAGCCACTCCTGCCAGAAGCAGGACATGAGCTGGTAGGACATGGAGTGTCAAAGTTCAAGTGCTGTTGCAAGCCTGCTGGATACCACCTAAGGTCTTTTGCCCTTGTTTTACTCCATGCAGACACTTCAGGTCTTCTTATCTCATAGGCTTGATAAGGAGGCACAAAAAAGGGATGATAACATTAACTCTTTCAGTACTGTTTTGCCAGAAATGAGTAGTGAGCACTGAGGCAAAAAAAAAAATTCCATTGCCAGAAAATACACAGCAAAATACGTCAGAGAACTGACAGGCCTCTGAAAACCTGGGGAGGGAAGGTCTGCAGCCAGGGCCACCAGCAAAGCCAAGCAGTCCCTCTTACAGAAGGTTCAGGTGTTTACCAAACAAAGCCCTGGCTCTCTGCCTGGTTTGTGCCTCCAGTTCAGATCGTTTCCAGGAGCTTACTGTGCAGTGGTAAGAATGAAAGACTTTCAAGGGGAAAAAAAAAAATAAAGTTAAGCTGGAGTTAGATTCTGACATGCAAACGAGTTACTGCTCCTTCAGGAGTGACCACCTGCCAGCTGAGGCACCTCAGCTGCCAATACACACAGGCTTTGCCCATGGCAAGCAGGAGGTAAAGGACGTGGCCACTGATCCCCATGAGGCGAGGTCAGATGCTGTGTTTGAGTCCTCCTGACCCTGTCCGTTTGTGTCTCCAGGTTAGCAACAGACATGCACAGTTTCACCCTGCAATGCTCTCCCAGAGCAGGCTCTCAGCTCAAGCTCAACTGAAAATAAAAAGTTATTCTTAGTAGGAACTTCAGCCTGCAGGAGTTAATTGTGATATCACTATGGTTTAGTCTCAGCTTTTATTACAGGAGGAAAAAGACATATCCTGACTCTATATTGCAAAAGCTTTACAGTTGCTGTCCTAGACTGTTCAGTATATATTGTTTTTTTTTAATCTAAAAATAAAAATATTCCAAAAAGATCACAAGCCATTTTTATTCCTATAGACTTTTTCAGTCTCCCAACTAAAAAAAAAAAAAAAGAAAAAAAAAAAAAACAGTTACATAAGATGTCACTGAGTTGAGAAGACAAAAGGGAAGAGAGAATTGAAACGTCTTTCCTCCTCACCACGCGCCCCTCTCTGCTGCTCCCCACTTCTCTTTGTGAGGATAACCAGGACTACTTGTTTGGCACTATTTGTTCCTGCACTTCTCTGGTCTGAATAAGCCAGGGCACTGTCTGTCACCTTGAGTTTCTCTGGCATGCTCTCGGATCCCCTTTGTTGAAATGGGTCAGTTCTAGCTCCATTAACCAGCAGTTAGCTGTGCAGACTTTCAATACTGTGGGCAGTTTGGGGCCTTGCAAAAGGTATCTTCAGGGGCACTGGTTAATTAAGACAAAAAGGCAAAACTGCTCTTTAGATACTACAAGACAGTCGTGCAAAATAATGGACATGCCGACATAAATTGCCTTACCACCATTTCTTCACTGCTTTTGATCTTTCCCTTGTCACTGCATTATGAGACTGGGCTTCTTCATCTCCTCTCTGCCACTGCATGCTCTGCACTCACTCGAGGAGGACTTGACTGTTCAGTTTAAGTGCCAGCAAGGCTTCCTCATGACAGCTCACAACGCCTGAACACCAGACCCTTCATCAAGGTGGTTCTTGGTCAGCCTTGCCAGGACAGAGCCCATCACCATATAATTCATCCAGGGTTGCTTGCTTCCTGAAACACCAACAACATAAAACATTTTACTGTGGGTGGTAGCCGTGTTCCTTTACCAAGTCACCTTGTCCAAAGGGACAGACACTCAGCATGTAAGGACCCACGTGGATAATCCTCTTTCTCTTGCTGTTTTCCAGGGGTTTGTGGTGCAGAGATTCTAAAGCCAGCAGAGGTGACTGACCAGAGTTTGAATTCTGCCATGTAAGACATCCTGCATACCCAGCAGTGCCAGCAGGCTCTGGAGGAGAAAGAGGGCTGCAGAATACTCTGGTGTGTGTGAAGAGGGATGCATAAGACAGACAGGACTCATCAAACCCCTGAAGGACGTACCTCACTAGTAAGCGTTGGCACTAGCCAGAACAGGTATGTGTTAAGACAAAAATATTCATCTTTCTCTGTATATATTTAGACTTAAGTTTCACATTCTTCAACTTAATGGTTTTAGACGTCTTAAAAAAATTACTTAAGAAGGTTATTCAAAGGGTGAAGGCCCTCAACGCATCATGTAGTCAAGAGGGCGCTCTGCCCACCTCAGCGCATCGCCGCAGAGGATCTGACACCTTCTCCCTGTCACGGTTCTGCATCCCACTGCACAGCGCTACTTTCTAAAGGACGCGACCGGTATTTACGGAGCCGCTCGCGGGCGGCGAGGAGAGGCCGATGAGGG
>NW_008622595.1:0-4068 GCF_000691845.1 Merops nubicus | reverse complement strand
CGAAAAAGTGACAGACTGGGGCGCAGCTCAAGAAGAGCTTCAGTGGAAAACAAATCCCTCTGGTTCCTTTGTCAGGAGGTGTGGCACAGCCAATTTCCTTTTTAGTAACTCAAATAAAAGTGTACCCTCAGCCTTTTTATTAGTACTATTTATTGCGAATGTTGGAATGTCATGTAGTTTTGAACTAAGAGATGAACCGATCTGACAGGTAAGTCACATAATTAATTGGAAGACCCTTCCGTGACAATTATGTATATCAAGGACATTCAGGTGAGAAAATGCAACTCTGAAAGTGAAGTAGATAGTTTAGTCATTGCTGAAACATACAAGAATATGTGCATTTAGATATTTTACACAAAGGAAATCTTGTTTACAGAAAAGAGACCTTGCTGATTATCTGATACCATCAAGTGCTTGTGGAATACAGTCTCTTATGGAGAGTGTTGTTTCTTCATGATTTCAAGACCTTCTTTCAGCTTGAGCTGCTCTCTTTCATATTCACAACTTGAAGCAGATAATCCATCATCTAATAAAAAAAGAAAAATAGTGTTTATGGACCAGTCCTGAAAAGTCATTCACTAAGTTAATAAGCCTAATATATGTTGGGTCTGTGTATTCACAGAACAAACACAAACACATTCCTAATAATCTCTCCAAAACAGACCTCATTTGTCTTGATTAACATAATAACCAACCGCTGGAGTAAGAGAAAAGTCATTCTCCCAAATAACTCTGTCTGCCATCTCATTTATATAATGTCTCATTAGTGTTAAAAGGCCAAGTCATAGAAACAATTTCAAGCTTATTTTCCAATCTACTTTTACACTTAGGCCAACTTGCAGGAGAGATTTCCCTTCTGATCACTGACTACTTTAGCCATAACTTCTTCATAGAATAAGGAACAGACAAGACTTTAATTTGTCTAGTATTTTCTGCAAACAGAAGAAAATTACTCAGGTGCACCACCCCAAACCTAATTCCCAGAAGTATTATGCTCATCTCTTGGACTTTTTGTCTCTTACAGCACTTTCCCTACTCTGTGTGAGTTTTTTAAAGAATTCTGCTTTTTTAAGAAATGTACAGTATGGTGTTAGCATTAGTAGTGAATAATGCACTCAGTGAATTTGATCTAATAAGACAGACCCTGAATTGAGTTACCTGACATACGTATCTGTATTTGCTTCTGTAGCCTTTATCTTTGGAGATTTCTGTTCTTAAATTTAAAATTCAAATTTTCAATTAAATCAGCTAAATGTGAAAGAGGCTACAAAACAAAATCCTCACAGTGCATTTCTTGCCAGCACAGCCTGCCTTCGCCTTGTGCTCAGTAGGCGGGACCAGGGGGCTGCAGAGGCACGGAGAGCCCTGCACAGCACCCCCGCAAGCACCGCTGGGAACGGCAGCCCCGCGGCGGCGCTACGCCCCTGGGACAGCTGCTTCAGCAGCTGACGGGAGGGCTCAGGATTTACCGTGTTTCGGTCACATTTCAACACCTCAGTTAAACAGCTCATCTCACAGTGAATAGAACCCACTGCACATGTGGTGTTTGGTTCCTCTAGGATTAGCTTCTATTTCAAACTCATACACAGAATGGCTGTAGAAACCATTTAATGCCAAGCACAAACTTCTCATTGGCACTGCACCACCAGCCAGTTGACTCTACCTGGCCATCTTCAACCAAGGCAGTCAGACACATTCATCACTCCTGTACACGGACACCTTTGTTAGCTGTGGCACAGCAGCACCTTAAAGGAAGGTGTTGTCTAACCAAAGAATCAAAATCCAGAGGTCATTTATGTGCTTGTATTACTGTGTGCATGTATGTCTGAATTTCACGGGCATACCAAAATTCCACCCTTACAAATAAACAAGGCCTCCATCATCAAAAATAACAATTAGCATTATAGAAATGTTTAGGAAACTATCACAACCCTCAAAAAACTAAAGCACATTCCTTTCGATCTTCAGGTCTTCTTCATCTGGAAGGCAAATCTCAAAAGAGATATATAGCCTAACTTTCAGGTGCTGGGTTTTTCCTTTCCAAAGCCAAAGGAAAAACAACACATTGTATTTTACCCAGGCTGCGTGTAGTGGGGTGTTTGTGTCCAGCAGCAGGAAAGCAGAGGGTACCTGCTGCTGCCAGGACTGCCCTTTACTTCAAGGTGGCGACAAAGTAACTGTTGGATGCTGGAAATCAAAATTTCTATGGCAAAACAATGTTCTTCAAGTTGTCATATATCTTAGTCATGATTTTTTTTACTAATCATTGGAAAAATCTGGACATCTAAGGCAATAACTTCATTATTCCACTTACATGTTCAATGTCTGACCACAAAAAAGTGGGTATTAATTTAGGGCAAAAGTACATACATACGGATATGATTCAACTTACCATAGGCAACTTTCAGCTTTTGTAAGTATGATTTATTACCAGATACTTCTAGAATTCAAAATATTTTCCTCTTTAAATAGCACAATGGAATTTGTTAATCTAATTTGATTACAAAGATGCATACTGAAGAGCTGAAGATGAGATAAATATTTTCCTTTTTAGATAGTATTAATCACAGTTATTATAAGCATCACTCTCATGAAGCCATAGCCAGAAAAAAAAAAAAATATGGACAGTATCCATATTAGTGGTGTAAGAGACTTAATCGTGGCTTAATTTAACGGGTACAGTTGTACCCATATTCAAGTCAAAAATGAAGTATTCACTGACTTCACTGCACCAGGATCTCAGAAGGGAGACTAGGCTGAAGTTAGCCCAGGAATATTAATTGTGGCATATTACAGTAGGACACGGGAAGGAAAATATCTCCCCATTAATGTCTTTAAGGGTGTGTATTAATCTTTTTATTCAGTTTCAGTGTTACCCGAAAGAATTCTGCATAGAAACTATGAAATGCTAGAAAAGAAAGAAGGGAATGACTGAGCAACTTGAAGGAAATCCAGAGAGTAAAATCTGTTCAACAATGTCCCAGTTTATGCCCAGGAGTAAATTAATTCATTAAAAAAATTCCAATCTCTGAGTGACAATCTGTAATTAAGGGTAGAGTCTTACTTTACTGAATGATCAGTGCACAAAATGCATTTCTGCCACTTTTCTGGACAACCCGCAAGTTAGAGAAAGCTGAAAGGTAACTGTTAAAACAGAATTTGGACCTATGGAGTGTTTTTACAGGTTTTATCTTACTTACATCTTTCCAACTGTTGTTGTCGTCTCTCTCCCAGGTGTTCCTGGTATACCAGGGAAGCCCTCCTTTCAAAAAGTGAGCACTTTTATTTTCATTCCCTTCCAGCAGCCGTAGCACATATTTTGAGATTTCTTCCCACTGCAGAAAGTCTTCCAGCTGCTTGATATTTTCAGGTAGCGCTGAAAACGGTCTCTTGTTTCCTTCACCATAAACATAAGGAAAATCTCCCGTGCTCTTTTTCCCCATTAAATGTCCTGTAACAACCATGACAGTAGTATGGCATTAACCAAAACAGGGACAGAATCGATTGTTCATACACCAGCTGGAAGTTGTTATTGACTGACAGGATGGAGGGAAGGGGTTCAGTGATGTCAAAGTTGAAGCACAGCTGGCCTTGGAGATTTTATCAGAGTCTCACACAGTTATTTTCCTCTCTCTCTCACACCACATTGTCAGAGGCAGCGTTGCTAAGAATGGGGCAGAGATAACCAAGAATTTTGCCTGACACTAGGGAGAGGCAGCTGGTAAGGTCTGCTGGAATAAGAAGTGGGTGGAGAAGCTGTAGATTTCAGATCTTCCCTGCCTTGACATGGGATGTAAGGGTAAGAGGGACTGGAGTAAGCCTATGTTCCAGTGCCCTTCCAGGAGCTAAACTGGATTAACTTTTGATATACTTTCATCAAAATTAAATCACAGTTGGGTTTAGGCTGCAAAGGAGGCTATTGGGAAGGGGATGGGGAGGGGTAGCACGGGAGGAGTCTCCTCCAGGCTGGGACCGGGGCTCCCCGAAGTGTTGGCTGTTCTCTGGGGTGCGGGGGAGCTCGGGGAGCGCGCTGCCCCCTGCCCAGCGCGCAGAGCCCGCCTGGCGCCG
>NW_008622594.1:5525-31051 GCF_000691845.1 Merops nubicus | reverse complement strand
CCCCCCGCGCCCGGCCCACGCACAACCCGACCGGACTTTAACCGAAAAAAATGATGGTGATGACGAGTATTAATGTTCCCCCCTCCACTTTCGACCGAGACGTGACGGCCGGGGCCGGCCTCTGCCAAGCCCCGCAGCCCGGGTCCGGTGGGTGGGTACACACCTCTGCACTTCACCTGAAGTTCATCTGAGGCTGTTTTTACTAGAAATCTGATTTTCGTGCTATTTTAAGCTCCAGAGGTCAACAAGTGCCTGCTTTCATTCTCCCTCAGTTTGACTAGGTAGTACATTATAGAAAAAAAACAATTAAAGTGACTCCTAGGTTCCAGAATACTGATTAAAACCCGATTTTAAACTGCTCACTCCCAAACCTTAACAATTACAGCACTTTACTTGACACGACCGATTTGGGAGTTTCCAGAGTTCTGATCTTGGCCCTTTCCAGCATCTCTTTCTAATTGGTGGTTGTAAAAGGACTCAGGACAAACATTTACGTTTCTTCCTTTAAACAAAATCCTCCCCCTCTCCGCAGGTAGCGGTGGGGAAGCTCACATGAGCGGAGCCCAGCAGGCAGTGCTTCCGAACCCCGTGGCTCTTGCGCAGGGTGGCAAGAGAGCGAGAGCCCATCTTGCACAGGGCAACGTCCGAGTGACTGTCCGGGAGCATGCTGGGCATGGAAGGAGGATTGGGATAGCAATTAGTGGACCCTGCACCCGAGTTTTTTCCCTCCCATCCAAGTCGGCGTGCCGGCTGAAGGAAGGACATCCTGTGATGATGGCATACAATGTCCTGTTTGTTTATTATTAAGAGAATTCCTGATTCTCATTACAAAACAACCAGATGCCTTACTTCCTTCAGTGGTCCTGTCTCTTCAGCAAGGCGTCCTCAGGCTCAGAGGAACGGTGATGCACGATTCCATTTATAGCCATCTACAGCCCACTGTGAATGCTAGCTGCTTCACTGTGAGGCAACCCTACTACTTTTGCTTCTTCTCACACGTCTGCAAACGTATTTCTCATCGCTTTCCCAGCATTTCACATGGCAGCTAGCTTCACCTTCTTCTAAACACATTATATTTTGGGTTGACCTGGGGAACACCAGTTAAGTTCTTCACAGGGAAAAGGGAGAAAGAGGGAGGGGAAAAAAGCATGTTTTATGCAATCGGGTGCCCGTCTGTCTCTTTGACAGGTGTGCACACACATCCCTTTCCCTTAACCTGCTCCTCCTCCCTCTGAAAAAAAGACCCGTGGAAAGGATTACTTGCCATTTTTGGTGTGCGATGCTGAGAATAGTATATCTGTGTAAAGACCTTCTGTACGCGCTAACACAGGAGAGCCGGTGGCAGCAGACATAAGTAGGGCAACTGCTGGCAAGTGAGTGTCCTGGCTTAACTTCCACCAGAGCGTAATCCCACAAGAGAGGTGGCCCGAGCACTGGGCTGAAGGATATAAATGTAATTGGATATGCCCAGTAAAACCGAGGCACATCCAAAATGAGGTCTAGGAAGGCTCTGAAGTAGGAAGAACCATTCATTAGAGGAGAGAAATCCGGCCTACTTGATTGGGTTAATTAACTGATGCTGAGTCACACCGCATAGAACAGAAAAACAATGTAGTCATACTGAAGGTGATTATTTTACCGAAAAATAGTCTCACTCTGAGAGGCAGCTGTTTCAGAGCTTTTCACTTCCCTGTTAGCTTGAAAGAAAAAAAGAAAAAGGGGGGGGCAGGGGAGAGGGCAAGAAAAAATGGTTGATGTGTTTCCTTCAAGGGCTGATCTTTCCAATGTGAAGGAGAGTGAGAGAAAAGCAAATCCGCCTTTCAAGGAACTGAGAATGCTTTTGGGCTGGAGAAGAAGAGGAAACAGAGATCAGATCAGATCAGATGAAGTGAAATATTCGTCAGGATGACAGGAGGATGCCAATATCCCAGGTCAGTGCGGCTCCCTCCCCGGACAGCCTGGGGAGGCAAGTACAACCTAGGAAGCCTGTGGGCTTCAAATAACTTGGTGGCACACTCCAAGGCTATCCTGAAATTAGCTCCAGGTGTCTCAGTGAGGCTGAGCTCAGAACTACCATAGCGCAGGAGAAGGGATTTCACTGGCGTGCAGGTCTTGCCTAACAGTGCCTGATCTGGAATAAAACTAAGTTTGTCAAGAAAGAAGAGACAGAAACAAATTGTTAAGTACGTGTACTGAAGTAAAAGTCACAAAGGAAACTCTGCCATTAAAGAAATACATAGACTGACCTTCTGACCTTCCTCCTTAATAGAGAAACATAAAAAGACGCCCTGTTCAAACAGAAGTTTTCTGCTCTTTTAGAGAAATCTTTCACACCAGGAGCCTCAATTGTCTGGAATGTGCAATCTCAAAATGTTGTTCATTTCAAGAAGAACATTTTTAGTCACGTTTTCATTTTTTCCTTCTCGCTCACAGAAAACCTCAATTACTGTATTAATCAGCATTTCTCAAGCAGCTCTCTCTGCAGCAGCTTTCAGCCTGGCAACAAATCATGAATGGCCCTAACAGCTCTGATCTCAGAAATCCCCATCCATTTCCTTTGATGCTATCACCACTTCGGCTCAACAACAAGCAAGCCCGCTTGACTCGGCCTCAGCTCCCGCTGCCGCTGTTCTCCCTGCGCCTGCTGTAATCGTAAGGGGAAGGAGGAGGGAAGGGACCTGGCTCCAACAGATGAAACTTCTTTAGAAAGTTGGAGGGGAGATAAAATGCACACGAGATTAAAGCAGAGTCTCATTTTCACATCCTCCCCTTCCCCTTACCCAAACAAGGTCAGTGGCAGATTGACCACATCAAGGGTAACTACCAGACCCACCCTCATTTCCCACTTCCTGCATGTAGGCATCCTTGTGCGGGTAAACATTTGGGGACCAGTTGTGGTCATTACTCGGAGAAGGTACATGATGTAGTTGCACGACTGCACATCTTTTAAAAGCCAACTGAGAAATCAAACTCAAAGAAGAACTTGCTTTCAAGTTCTGCTGAGATATTCTCGAGTTTCAGAGCCACGTTTCTGAAAACGTGGTTGCTGTCAGATTCGCGGGAAAGAGAGAGCCCCAGCGTGCTCTAGCAACTGAGCAACAGAAAAAGTTACAGCCTTCTTCTCACAGACTGGCCTGACCTTTGCAAAACACAGCCCATAGGCTTCAGATATGATCTCAGAGGCTTTGCATGCCCTAGACAGCTTCAGCATGGTATTGCCTATAAGGAGAGAAATTAAAATTGCACTTGAATCTACATGAAGGTTTTTGCAAGGGCATTTGGGGTGGTGTATGTTGTAGCCAGGAGGCTCTTGAATTAGCACATCCAGCTTTCAGGGACTGCCTTTAATTACAGAGCACCCTGGTCATTGCCTCGTAGCACTTCCAAATGCCTTTACGTTTATTTTTGTCTCAGCTGTGCAATGCCGAAAGCAGATCTTTTGGCCGCACTCTCAGCTACTGCCTAGTGCAAGCCTTAACATCTCTTTTGATTTCTGTTGTTTTGTCCTCTCAAGAAATTTTCCTTGAAAAAAAAAAGGAGTCTAGCTAAAATACTATAACCCTTTTTGTTTCCAGCTAGGGCTCATTAAAATACTGCTCAGATGACTTATGAATAAGCCAAAACAACCCTCCTCTGATGGAAAAAAAAAACCCAAACACACCAGTATTGCAGCACACAGAAGAGAGAACTAAGCTTCAGCCATTCAGCCATTTCCCCTTGTTGAAGCTCAAGTTGGGAAGAAGGAGTTGAAGCTGTCAGGGCCTGCTATTAGGGGAGCAAGAAGTCACTGTGAGAAGTTGGGCTTCTCTTCGCTGTGAACGCAGCTGGGCAGCAAAGAGAAAACAGTCGGAAGCCACTCGCTCTTGTTTCCCAGGAAGCAAGCTGGGGTGAAGGTATTGAGAAAGCAGCAACAGCAGAGGTTTTGTCATTGCAGTTCTTTTCATTGTGGGAAAAGGAAGCAGACTTCAGGGTCTGGACTAAACTTAAGGAGCCACCTCATCCCTTACAAGAAGGGAAATGCCTCACAGCAAAGACCCTCTTGGTTGCCACCAGCCTCTCCATCACACTTCTCTGAAAGGTTAGGAAGGTAGCCAGGAGCCCATACAACAATGCCTGTATTACCTTTGCTTGTTCCTAACAACCCAAGTTTATACTGGACAAGAAAATCTGAGCATAAAAATCAACCTTGCATATCCCAAACACAGACTTTTGAATCTTCTGTCCACAGAGATCGAGTCTGAGGAAAAGTGCTTGAAAACAGGCCAACCCATTCCAACCACTTTCCAACCTTACTGGTGACAAAGGACTGAAAAAAAAAGGGTATACTTTTGGAAATTTTCCTTTAAAATAGGCTGATTTCCAGACTGCTACAGTGTGTGTGTGTATATATATATGTATATAAAAATATATTAGAAGGCTCACTTCTGTCACTATTTCAGCGATTTCAGCCCTGCAGACAAGCTGACAACAATCTGAAATAACAAAGCCACCTCAGAATTAATCCCATTAATTCAGCTTTCTTGTCTCTTCCTGAATTGGCATTCGTGACACTTTTTGGGGTGTTCTCAACCTGCCTGGCAAGTGACTATGGTGATAGGAAACATGGTGAAACTTTGGACTCTGTTCCTGCACAACTCAGTTTTCATTTCAGATACTCTCCAGGCTGCCCAATCTCATGCTGTTGATGAGCACAGCAGAAGGAGGGCAAGATCCATGGGTGGAACCATGCCATTTTTCTGAGACAAAGAACTGGCCACGGAGTGTGTTTCAAAACAGATTAACAAAAACAACAGCTACACACCATGACCAAGCGCATATGGTGGGAATGAAAATATTTACCCACAGATTATCACAGATCCAGCAACGTGACTACTGTGCATCTAGGACCAAAGGACTTGAAATAGCAACTGTATGTTTAGGGAATGCTCATTAGGGAATCTGGCAGGGGTGGGCCGAAGGACCCCTGTTTAAGCTTCTAAGAGTACAGTTGTCATTTCTCCACCTTTCCTACCCCAGGGTGGTGAAGTAACAGTCTTTTCATACCTGTGTGTTGGCTGGGGGAGGGAAGAATTCCTATGCTATTAAACACAACTTCTCATTAAATAGTTGACACCTTATCCTTCTTTAAATGTTGTAATGTTTACTTTGCAAAACCCAGGAAAGCTTTTAAAATAAAGATAGCAGAGAGATTCTTAAGCTGGGTGTCCTTGCTTATCTGCTCTTTATCAACCAGCTATTGTTTCTGGAGGAGCTCGTTGGGGAAGGTGGAGCAAAGGGGGTTAATGTTCAATAGGTATCTATCAGTTCCCCTGAAGGAATAGGGCTGCTGACAGAAGAGCAACGCTGGGCTCTCAGCTACTTCCTGCAGAATGTGACAAACCAGAAAGAAAAAAAGAAGGCTGCAGCTACTTTTTTTTTTTCTCCTTTTTTTTTTTTCCTCCTCCTTCTCCCAAAACAACTAGTTTTAAGAAAGACATTGTCCTTAGGAGAGATAATCCCACAATAGAGAGTCCATTAGAGGTATTAAAGCATTGGCAGTGCCTGATCTACAAGAAGGGCTCTGTCCTGACAATAGACAATTAAAGCTGATAAATCTGCACTACTTGTTGCCGTTCTAATTCCTCGTAATTGTATGCTACTTGTCCCTGCCTCCTGCGTCCAGGGATGAAGCATGCTTCTTTAATCTCCAGAGTACCTGACCTAGTTCCTATGTGGTCTTTTCAGGACCTGTTTTCTTCCCATCTGGACTTCTCTCCTACTCTCCTTTCCCGCTTCCCTCCCCTAAGCATTAAGAAGAGGTTACGATAGAGGGCACAGAAAACACCAGAGCACAGCACCCGGATCAATAATTCTGGAGCCCCAGACAATGCCCTAATCTGCAATAACAGCTAATCACGGTCAATTTGGCACACCAGTGATTAAACTCTACTTTTCATTAGACTCAACAAGTAGAGCAGACGCACACTGACAATTGAAATTGCCCTATCAGTAAGAGCTGCCAAACTTGCGTGCACTCCTGTGTTTGTAGCTGCCGCGGCACTCGTCTTGCCAGACTAGGCGCTTTGTGGGGGCTTATCTTTTTTTCTTGTGATATTTTACAGACTGGGACTTTCAGCTGTGTTTTCTATATAAACCAAGGCCCTGCCTCACTTCACTGCCTCGTCTTCTCCTAGTTAAAGGGCTCGGTGGGTGAAGCTGTGATGTGCTGTGCAGGATGCTGAGAAAACAATCATCACAACTGCACGTTCCCTCCCGGTGCTGACAGTATTCTTGGTTTTGTTTTGCATCTCAGAGGTATGTGGTATTTTTCTCAATTTTTTTGTTTGCTTGGTTTTCTTCTGAAGAAAGCTTGGAAGCCTGCTGGTGACAGAGCAAATGCGTGGAAATGTGCATCACACGACTTCAAAGATGGAAAACAAGACAAATTACCTCGGATCTGTTTCTTTCTCAAACTGAAATGTTCAGGCAATCTCACAGAACACAGAGACTGAAGAACTGTTTGGATTTTTTTTCCTCCCCTGAACTTGTGAATAAGCCACTATTGTGTCCATCTTAGAAATCTCCACAGTTATTAACCCTTACGTGCCATTTTGATAGTGACCTTCCCGTCACCCTCACAGAACAATTTCTTCTGACAACAACTTCTTCTGGTTACAATCGTACCTAGCGGATCTGTTCTGCAAACTGCCCTGAAAGCCTTCACCCAGGAGTTTACCACAATCTTTCTCTAAAGCACAGCACCAAATTCCAGGACTCCTAGAGACCGACCCCACACACTCAGAGGTCTCCTTCTGTTTAACTTTAGCTTATCATCCTTGTATTAACTTGAACAAGTGTTAAAACTGCACTCCAAGTTGCTCTTAAAAAAAAAAAAAAAGAAAAAAGAAAGGAAAAAAGAGCGTGGAAGATGTCAAAACGAATGCAGGAAATGTCTATTCTACTATTAATATTAATGAATCCCTAATGCATTTGCAACCCACTTGAGGTATGTCAGTAGAGTTCTTCTCCTGACAGCTATTCGTCATCAAACTACCTCTGCTGAAGATGTAGATGCTTTCCCTTTTGCTTTGTAATCTTTAAACTAAGTTTAAATCGCCCCAGAGCCTACCACAAAATATCCTAAGTGAACACAAAGCCCTGGAGACAGAGGTTTAAAACAGCACACATGTCCGCTCAATTTATCATTTTAAGATAGGAAGCTGCCGCAACAAACAAAACACCTCCTTGAAAGTGGGACAGCAGCAGATTGCGGTCCAGAAAGCTCAGGGATCTTTTGTTTTCCTGGAGAGCAACGACGGGGCTTTGCAGAGAAAGACAACAGCCTCCCCTTGCTGAAATCTAAATCAGTTCATACAGGAAGGCTTACCAACCGCTGGTTAGATTGTAACAAAATATTGCAGATAATTCACTTTTCGTGATAAAGCAGAAACAAGCAGGCATGCAGCACCCAGCAGGGGCTCAACTGATAAAACGGTGTCAAACTCAAACCATTTGTCAATTGGGAGGGAAGCGAGCAAGCTGAAAGATGGGCTCAGGAAGTAGATTTATCTAGCGCGACACATTAACTAGTATAAATACTACAGAAAAAGTAAACACATTTACTCAGCAGTATCTCCAGCCAGCTCAGAAAAGGCTTCTGAGCTTCAGAGACACGCTGGCCATCTAACCACTCAGCTGTCAGCTACAGCAGCAGTAGCATTTTTCTTCTGGTGCAGGACTGCAATGCCATTGAATTCACGGCACTAAAAGGTTTTATTAAAAGCATACATTGTAATTAAGCAAAACAAAAGCGTGACTCCTCTGCTGTCCTAGTCTCCTCCCTACACCCAGTAGCCAAAACAATAAAACCACCTTGGCAGCAAACAAGTCAGGTAACATACCCCGGAGAAGAGCACAGATTTGTTATATAATCATTTACTCTGCGTCCAGCTTGCTCAGAACTGCCTTATCAGAAACTTCTGTCCCGGAGGCTCCTGAGGCAACAGAGGGGGCTGACAATGGGGGTCAGGCTCCATGAGTCGCTGGCAGCGTAATGTGGGGCACACAAACAAGCCGGGATAACGCAGGGCAGAAGGGCTGCTTGGATGTACACTTTCCACCAGAAAGTCTAAGCAAACAGCACCGTTTGTGGGCAGCGTGTCTCTGCTGCGATCACCGGGGCGAAGGGAAAAGGTGCAAAGGGATTTCGGGTACCCGCAGCCACGTACGCACACCTTGTGCTGGCAACCCATACCACCAAAGGATGGCACGTCGCATCAGCAAACCATTCGACCAACCTAACACGGAACTCCAACACGAACAGCAAAGTTAAGTGACCTGCATCATGCCCCCCCCCACCCAAGAGAAAAAGGAGATAATTCATAAAGGAAAACAAGGCAGAGTTCTTTGTTCAGCCATACCTTCATGTGTCCACACAGCACAGGTCCCCCACCTCCGGCTCATGCATCTCAGGGTTTTAGTCCAGAGGGAAGGTCTGTCACTCACTCTCGCACCCTCCCGCGCACGCACGCATGCTCGCACACCCGCACTCGCTCCCCGACACGCACTGCCTGGAGCTGCTCCGAGGATTTTAGAATTTCCTCTCGCTAGCAGATTCCTCCCTCCCCTCGCATCCACTCCACCCCGTTCTGTAATTAGGCTTAACAAGAGCAATTAACAAAACAAACTCCTCTCCGCCTGGTGGCCTGATAATTCTGATTGTCATAATGTATTAAGATGTGTAAGCTAGTTTAAAAGAAAGGTAAATTACAACATTGCACAAGAGCCGTTTTGCACCTATTTTTACTGCTTTTATCATAGGGATAATGAAAGTTCGGCCACGCCTTTAATTTAAAGCACAACCCCCAAAACTCACGTCTGAACAGCAGAACTCAAAATTGTCACTTCTGGACCGAGAAGATTATTTTTTTTTTTCACTAGCTTATCAGAAGGCAGCTCCCTCCTCACATGCACAGCAAACTCCATAGAAACATATTTTTCTTTATGGAATTACTCTGTAAGCCTAATAATCCATGATGTAAAATCATGTTTAACTGCGTCTTCTTGCTTTACAGACATCCACAAATAAGTGTATTGTAATTGTTCCTTTTGCCCTGCCTGGTGTCTAATGGTATGATACAGAAGACCAAAGCCTCAGGATTTTTCTGATGGTTTGCCCATCCACTTTCAGATCACTTTCCTTCAGCAATCATATCAAAAGTAATTTGGTGTCAGAATCATAAAAAAAGCCTCAGCACCTGAGGACTAACTGATTTTGGGTGGTCAGTGGAGAGACTCTGATGTCCTTTGATTTCAGTGATCTATGGGTCCAACCCACATAAGAAATTTACACGCAGCCTGAATTCAGTTGGAAAATATATCTAGATCTTGTTCTGTTTATACAGTCTGGGGAGTGTATATTTAAAACTGTCAACATAAAATTAGTAAACATATCAAAATCATAACATAAGTACATAGAAAGATAATGAGCAGAAGACAAGAAAAAAAAATTAGTTTGGTATGTGACAAGGATTTGAGTACATGTGTACTGAAAAAACATTCTGCTCTCTCACATGCATATAACCTGATTCACAAGACCATCTGCCAACTAACCGCAGACAATTAAAAAAAAAAAAAAGAAAGAAAGAAAGGGAAAAAAAAAGGCTGATGGTGGTAGTGTACTGTTGGAATCGTGCAGTTTCTGATAAGCTAAATATGTTTTCCTAAGTCAATGATTTCATCTCTGCTGCGTGTCAACATTTGCACAAGAATAATTTTGGGGGTCAGAAAGACATCAGCAAATGAGATTTCAAAAGGTTTCATAAGAGTGTGGATTGCTCAAACACAGGGAAAGGAGGGTTTCAGCTTCCACAAGTTCACTCTTCTGCTTCTTCATTCCTCCTTCCCTGAAGCTGAGTCAAAGTTCTGTAAAATCCTACAGCAAACCATCAGATTTGCAAGACAAACAGCCTCCCACAAAAAGCCAGGCTTTGCAGTGAGACAAACATTCCAAAATGACAGTAACTGAGACTATTATGGTGCAAAATGAGGCACTCTTTCGAGTGGCAGGGGATGCCAGGTATAGAATTGCGTACAGAAACTCAGTTCTGCACCCCTGGCATAGGGTGCGCCATCTTTTTTTTTTTTTTCCCACTACATCTCTTCCTTGTTCAGTGTTTAGAAAAAAAGAGGGCTGACTTGTAATTATTCCAGATTTTTACTCTCTTCTTTCTCCTTGAGAGTGCCAATGCCTTACTTTTACCACAGACCATTCAAAAGGAAGATAAACGATTTTTGTCATGTATTTTTCCACTTTGCTCATCACAACAGCAGCACTTGAATGTCTCACAAACATCAAATAATGACTAATCTGATTTTCACAATACTTCCCCCATATGCTGATGAAGGTACTATTGCTACTCTCACTCTGCAGAAGGGGTATGGAGACACAATGACACGAACATCAAAAGCATGCATTCATTTCAGGATGCAGAGCAGTCAGTTTACTTAGCACACTACATTACTTTGTATGTTCAAAGCATTTTTCTCCCTGGCATCTCTGATGGCTCTGTATTTTGCAGGGCTTCACACCAGGCACCCAGGAAGATGTCAAAATTAATGACCACCTGCAAAAACCTTTGCTGAGGTGAACTGGCATGAATCTTATTCAGAATCACGGGCAGAAATAATACCTGGTTCCCCAGAGCAGAGCTCACCTGCCCTGAGAAGAGCAACACTTCCTCCGACCACGGCTGTTCTACTTCACTGATGGGGGGAAGAAGGTGTCTCAAAGATAATATTTTATTACACCACCCCAATTCGTCTCCTTTAGCAAGCTCGTCTGCTGCCTGAATGAAGCAAGCAACCAGCAGAAAAAAAAAACAGCAATTAAATGAGTAATTAAAGACTGTATCATAATGCATAAGAGGATCAAATTGGGGTTAGGCAAACAACCTAAACTCTGGAGAACTTGAGTTTGCAACTTTAGTTATGTTCTTCAACAGTTTTTGTGCTGATTTTTGAAACTGCAAATAGAAAAAGAAAAGATTCCATGACCTGGCATCATACTGATGCCCACACCGATCATCAGCAGAGCTGGGATACTCCGATCTGCCACAGGCAGACCTCTGCAGGGAAGTGAACAGACCTGCCTCAGAATAACCATAGGGTTGGTTTTAGCAAGGTCAACATAAGCACTAGAAGGGGTAGGACACTTCTGCTGGTGGTTTTCCCCAGGTGATGTGCTGGAAGCAGAGGAATGACTGCTTTCAAGCATCGCAGTTTCGTGCCAGGTTTGGTGTGGAGTTTGTTCCTCTTCTCCTCTCTTCCTGTCTCAGCTCATCTTTCAGATTTCATCTCAGACTTCTGATTGATTTCCTTGCCAAGCAAGTCCTCGCCTTGTTCCTGCTGGCCCCTCTTGTAGTTGTCTTTTCCAGTCACTCCCATTTTCCGCTCACTCGCTCATCCAGGCTCCATGTGCCAAGTGTTCTCATCAATACAGTTTCAGTCCTTCCTGATTCCTCATCTGCACTGCACTTCTCTCCCCTCCTGATCTAAGCAAACATGGTGCACTCTCCATCCTTGTGCGACCCTTCCGGCTGACCAGCAGGAGGTCTGGCCACCACAGCCTGAACAGCAGTGTGGCGGTGCAGTCAAGTCTCCAGGCATCTCCTGGTGCTCCTCTGCAGGCACGTAGTGGTGAGCTCAGCTCACACGTTGAGCAGACATGGTGTCAAGCCAACTGGAAGCCCTGTGACTATGTTAGTATGGCACTGAGCCCGAGCTATTAAGCCCTGGTGAGAAGCCGGATATATTAGCTTGGGCTTAGCACCATGCTAATGCAGTCAGGCAGCTTTTGGATGAGAGCTGGCTTACATCCCACCCGCTTTTAACACCGAGCTTGCTCATCTTTGTCTACAATAACCCATAAAGATAAATCCCTCAGTCTTGTACCAACCTTACTCTCAGTTTCCCTCCTCCCTGACAGTGCTGACCTCCAGGCGCAGTCCCTCCTCCTTCATAATCTCCTACAGGTTCAGCTCTTGTCCACAGGCTTTTAAGAACAGCTCCTATTGATGACTCTCTGGCCTCAGGGTGGCTTGCAGTAAGCGTGCACCAAACATGCACTCTTCTGCTCTCAGTTCAGGTGCTCAGTTGCAGACCCAGTATCACCAAAGCGAGCCATGATGCTCTTCCACAGCTCCTGGGGGAGCTGCTCTGTCAGTTGTTTAGGTTGGCTTCTAGCTGAAAGGCAATTTTCCTTGCTGTGGCAGCCAGAGATGGAGGGGGGGACAGGACTGGTGTGTTTCCGCATCTTGCTCTGACAAGAGGCCAAATGAAACTGAAGCCCACGTGCATACAGATACAGGACCTGAAAAGTGCTCCCGGCAGAGGGATGGTATTCAAGCATCCCTGGCAACGGCCACCACCCTCCCCTGCCACATAAACTGTCCTTCCACAGGCCACTGAACCTGTCATTCACACTTCTGCTCCAAAAATTGGGAGCTGTCATGGCAGAGATGACTTTTCAAAAGAAAAATCATCACACTCTTATTGTCAACAACACAAACTGTGACCTAGCCAAGTTCTTGGAGATGGTAAAACAGATTCTGAGGAGAAATACAGCCTGAGGAAAGTAAAATGTAAGAAACAACTGAGCCAGGCGTTTAGAATTTGGTACATTTAGGGGCACCTAAAAGCTGGATCTCCTAATGGAAATGGTCTAGCAACAGGTGATGCTACCAGCCCTGCTTATACTAGAGATCAGTTTCTTGAGACTAATTTTAGGGGGAATGTTACTGAAGATTCTCCTCTGTATAAATATGAGAATATTGCCATGGCCCACAGATCACATGCAAAGCACATGCATGGATGTTTCCTTGGCCTGCTATTCCTCTGTTAGTGGCCCAGGCCAACATACTGGAATTTTATTAACTATAGAACATGGAAAGGTTTGGTAAAGACAGAGAGGATGCTCCTGTTCCAGTAAGTTTACATAAAATGCTCCTTTTCCTATACTAAATCCTAAAGGACCACAAAAATGCTGACACTACTGTTTTTCATCACTGTTAATTTTTTAGAAGTATAAACGACTATCTAATTTTAGTAGCTTCTTGTAATAAACCCAGCTCCTAAGGGTCTAATTTCATCACCAAATAATAATTTATTTTTTTTAAATACTAATTTGCACTAGCAACAATGTCTGTGCTGGCATACCCCTCATGTAAAATTATTAGCACTACGTGCACACAAATCAGACAACAGGGAGTAAGGGGAGCCTGCAATCAGGCCTAATGTCTTCCCTTCCTCTCAGCCCCCAGTACAGGACAGCCACTTCCTCTCTACAAACGCTTTGCTCAGATCTGTACACAAGACAGGCCACATCTTCCGGGGAGGCTCAAAGCCTTTGCAGACACACAGTTGTCTTCAAAGCATCACTGGAAATCTGTGTGGGAAGACTCTAAAATATTAAAACCACCCTATAGTCTTTTCTTCTAAGCCAACAACAAACCCCCTCTAGACTTATCTATCACTTCTCTGTTCAATTTATTCTGGGCTGCAGAATAAACTTTCTGACTACTGAAAAAGCTGCACAACTACTTAAACCACACCACATGTGCAAAGGAAAACAGTGGAGAAAAATCTGTATGCCCTTCCAGAAGGGCGGTTCTGTTCCAGAACATTAAAATCATGCAAAAGCTTTTCCTCGACTACCAAAAGCAGGCAAAAAGAAGGCTGGTGTGAAAATACTGTACTTTGACCTGTGGCTTATCTGTCCTAAATCCGAATGGACTTACCTTTTGGATCAACACTCTGTTGCTTGACTCCCTTCTCCCAAAGGTAAGTGCTTGCCCTCTAGTAAATGCACAAGTTAAGCCATGATCTTCAGACCCAAGAAATCCCCAGCTGAAAGTCTGCTACGGCACTCGTAACCACAGCCCAGCAGCGAGCAGGACGCGACGCTGCTCTTCCTCGCGCCGTGCTCCGGCAGCCAGCCCAGCCCGTGCCTGCTGACTACACATGAGAGATGTCAGGTTTTCTCCGTTTCCCCATTTCTAACCTGAGAGTTACCCTGTGCAGCGGAATGACTTTCAGAGGCACATCCTTTGTACCCTCTCCTTGCTGCCAGATGTCCTCTGCAGCCGGTTCATGGCTTTCATCTTGTAATTTGCAATAGCTGAATGATTTTGGTAAAAATCGCTCACTAGTATTACTACTGAAAAAGTTACGTATTATTCTTAAAGAAGGTGGACCGGCCAAAAGGTCTGATCTCAGTTAAACCCTCTGAATTTCTCTCATTTCACATTTCATTTTGACTGTCAAAGCCAAGCTTTTGCTAGTCCTACGTATAGATAAGTGGATCCCTTTGAAATATGGTCAAGCTGACAAGGTATGCAGCCGTAAAATCGAAACATTATTTCCTTTACTTGGCATATTTGCAGTGTGCTAGGACACCAGAAGAGTGTAAATTATCACAGCTCACTGTGCGGAGAGAAAAGTGCCATAACGGACCTTTGGAGGCTCATGATCAGTTTCTGAGGATGGATGCTCTAACTCCTCCTATAACAGTGAGGCTGGGTAAATTGGTTTAAGTCTAGTGAGTATCTAAAGACAAAGGGGTACCAGAAATTCAGTGTATCTGCTGGTTACCGAAAACAGACAAGACACATGGAAATATTTTTTCAAATTAATTTAAATTAAAACTAAATTTGACTTTTGGGTGTACAGTAAACGTGATTTTGCAAATCACTGTGTCAAAGAAATCCAAAGAAAATCCATCCTCATGCTTATAAACATGTAAAAGTGTTTAAGGGACACAATATGTTTTAAAAAATCAACAATAATGGTTAGTCCATGCTTCCAATTATATTCTTTCTTCAATTAGTCTTGAAGAAACTAACACCTCTATTAATCATTTCAATTAACTCCACGCACCACATGACATCCGCACCAGCAGCCCATATGTTGCGTTCCAATCACCCAAATATTAAAGCCTTTTTAATTGATTGATCTAAAGAACATTCAACAGGCTCAAGGTGGCAGCCAGCCAGGAAATCCCAAAAGAAGATGACAAAAAGGTGGGGGTGCTAAACCAGCTTCCCAGTTTGTTTTTCCTCTTCCTCCAGGGTTCACTAAGTTAATCCAATCACAGCCCATAAAGCCCCTTTTTAATAAAATAAATAAATAGATAAGAGAACACACATGTTGGCTTTCCCCAGAGAAGCCCCCTCCGCTAAAGCCGGAGAGCCATCCTGTTAAGAAAGTGCTGCATACAAGGGTGCATTTTTTATCTGGCAGAAATATTTAGCTTGGCCGCCCGCCAGGGAATGCTGAAAGAATAGACTGAATTAGGGGATTTACCTTCCACGTGTTTGGCACGCGTCATTAGAGGCTCTGAAGAGCTTGACTCTTTCGCTCTCTCACTCTCTGTTTTTTCTCCCCCCCCCCAGAGCTTTGATGCAGAGAATAAAGTATGAGCTATAAGAGCAGTTGATGTGCTGCATTTCTAAGTGTTAGCACGGTGGCTTTTGTTCTGTCGAAGAAAACTGACGCCCAGTTTCTGAAGGTAATTTTTTTTTTTTTTTTTAAAATTCCAGTCAGGTATGGGGTGATGTGTTTCAAAAGCATTCGCTTAAATGCAGGGAAAAAAAGCAAGCTATTTTTCTTTCTTTTCCTAAAAAAAAATAAAAGACCTTTTTGAAGTTTTCTGTAGACAGATGTAAACCTGGAGAAAGTGGCTTAAAAGTAAATTCCTTAAGTGAAACTCCAACCGCAAGAGTATTTTAGGAGCTCATTTGAAAGGTTAGTTTTGTAACAATAACCCACGAATTGCTCTGTCGTTTGACTTTTATATGCTGTCATGTGGACTCATGTTATTTTAAAAAACACCTCTTTACAGAAGTACATAAGTCTCTGGTCCTGCAAATACCTCTTAAGATCTATAACCAGAACACATCAGACGAGACGGTTGGTCCATACCTCAAGTAACCTATGCACCTTCCAAGGGTTTCTGATTTGTGAAGGGAAAGACAGCATTGTGAGTGAGCTTCTCCCCCTCTTAACTTGCAGCGGGGGCGGGGGGGCGGGAAGAAACAAACCAGTTTCCAGCCGAATAAAATCATGGAGGTCCTTAAATCAACACCAAATGCAAATGTTTTTGTCTGGCACATGCCATCCCTGTTTACAGGGCAGTTTTGCAGAACGACTCCCAGTGCCACTAGCACCCATGCAGGGAACAGGAGTGAGCCCCAGGAGAGCCCTGCTACTGCTGCTTCCACTGACTGTACTGTCTTGTTACAGGATCAGATAAATACAGGCCCTATCCACACACAGGTTTTATTGTTACTGATTCAAGCAAATCAGCTGAGAAGCTATTTGTTGACATGCTTACTCAAAGCAAGGTTCAAGCAGGGTTGCTGAAGTGGTGCTGGCTGTATCTTTACCCTGTCTTCACTTGCAAATAAAATGGGGTCTGACTTTGGTTCAGCTAGATTCATGTCACCAGATGACAGCGTGTGATTTTTCACCTCTCTTTCAGTAAAACTAGTTCGTTGTGCCTTGCATATCAGGAGATCCTGATACAGAAAAGTGACTGAAGAGTTGGATACTGGCTGAAACACAACTGAAAATGCAAGAAAGTAGCTCCCATGTCAGAAGGATGCTAAGGCCCATCTCCTCACTGAATGTACAACATCTCAGCTGTAGGGACCGCCTCATAGCTGAAGGGATGGCCCATAGTTTATAATTTCTTAAATACATCATTCATAATTCATAGCCACATTGAAAATCACACAAATAATAAGCTCTCGGTATTACTCAGCGGAAAGTGAGAACTGGAGTTTTCCACCCAAACCCGTAAAGGCTGACAAGCTCAGACATGTTTTTGTGATCTTCTTCCTGGACCCCACATTTTTTATTTAATTTAAAGAAAGCTGGGCAGCCAATTCCCCCCTGTCTTTTAAGTAAAGATATTAATAATCGCAGAGGCTTTCTTCTCATCGCAGAGAAAAACTGCAAAAATAAAGCTGCCTCGTTGTGCTGCTACCAGGGCAGGTTTGGCTCTCCACACTGCACGGAAGCCAGCCGGTGGCCAAAGCACTGCTCCGTGTGGCCAGAAGAGCATCTTTGCTGCTAATTCAATCTCGGACCGACTGACCACGCAGCACTTGACTGCGGCACGTCAGTGGCAGTAGAAGCTTCAACAGATAGTTCCACGCCAGTTGTTTCCGTTTTATCTGAAAACAGAGTAAGTGTTCTGGAATGGCAGTTCCAAATGGGACAATTCCTCTGCGGAAAGACTGCAGGTTTAATAGAAAATAACTGCAAATTAAGGTGCGGATGCTGCAGGCTCACATTATAAAAAAAAAAAAACAAAAGAGCTCTTTTTTCCCCCCCCTTACATCTCCTCCTTCTGTGTTTTTAATTAAAACCACAAACCAACACATGTATCCATCCTTCTTTCTGTAATAGTTTGGGATTCCACTCTCAAATACTACACAGATAAAACGAACCTTTATATGTTAGTGATTCGCAGTGCAGTAAATTCTCCTTTCCAAACCTGCTGTCTTCATTAAAATCTTATTTGCTTGGTAATCTCCTTTGATCGCTAAAGTTATAAGAAGCCCCCTCCTCTCCTTTTGATACTATCAGTGTAGCTTTTGACCAGAGAGCGTGATGAATTAAATGTATGACAGATATGACAGGTGAGGAGTGCTTGGAGAGGGCTTAAACAGCAGGGATAAGACAAAGCCCCCATTTAAGAACAAAACCCCTACCCGATGGCTAGCCCGTTAATGACCAACCACTCTATTTGTCCTGGTGGATGAGGAGCAAGCTGATACTACAGACAAAGCTTTGTTAGCCACGGGGCTGTTCTTCAATCAGGCCACACAACCAACTAATTGAAATGCCCCGTTTCCCCCCCTCAGGATTTGATATACAAGCTAGGGGGGGTCGTAGGTATATTTTTTCTTTTCTTCCCCCCTCCCCCCCAATATATTAATTCAGCCACCACCACAAGTTTACAGCTGGACTAAGTGGAATTACAGCATATAAACCTGAAAATCTATCTGCAGGGATCCAGCTAAGCCCTGCAGAGAGACGAGTCCAGCAATACAAATCCAAGGAATTTTGGAAGTCAATCCATTAGGATTACTAGGCCTTTGATTTTGGAAGTCGCAGGCTCAAAATATGGAAGTGATGAACTCTCAATCTTCCTTCATTTTAGCCTCTTTTCAGAGGACTTATTGACCCCATTTTTTTTTTTCTCTTAAAACCCATTGATAAATGTGGAGAGAATGATATTGTTTTTCCACTATATTTGCAATGCAGGTAGACAGGAAAACAGCTGCTTTGCCAAACTAATGGCTAACATTCCCTTTAAAATTTCATATGTATTTATATTATTTTTAGAGTTTTCACAAGCAAACCCATCACCTTTCTCATCAGGTAAAGACCGCCTCCTCCCGCTTTAAATTCCATGTTAATTTTCAGCACACCATGCTGTACCCAAACGAGGCGCTTCAGGATCCACTTACTCCAGACTACAGGCTGCCTCCCAGAGGTGAAGACATTTCCATGCCCCCCTGCAGACCAGGATTATATTCTCAATGAGCAGTCTCCTACGCTAGCCTACCAATCTGTGATTAGCAGGAGGCCAGCAGTTTCCCGAGGTATGTGCCAAAGCGATACTCACTGTTAAACCCAACTGTTAAAGAAAATAAAAATTCAATTACAGGGAATGCAGCAATGGATCTGATTTTATCTTTGCTCTGGAAAGCAAGAAGAGTCTTCACTTTCAGAAGAAATTAAATTTTTATCTCTTGTTCCCTTCCTGTCCTCGCAGTGTGCTGTGGTTGAGTCACAGGTGCTGGTATCAGGAAACCTGGGTTCTGTTCTTAGCTCTGCCATGGGCTTCTTACGTGGGTTCTGGCATGCCTTGTACCCTCTCTGTGCCTCAGTTTCCTTATATAAAAATGCAAATATTCCTACCTAGTTCAGAAAGAGTGGTGTCTAGTGGTTTAAACCACAGAATCAAGACATCCGAATTCTCAAACTGAATACGGTATCAATTTCTGCTGTGGCTTTGAAACAACTACCCTTACCAGCCTAAGGGGTCAGCTTCCCCTGGAAAAAGTTGAATGGCCAAAACCTTGTCTTCCTCGTAGAGAACATGTGCTGCTTCTCCAGTGAGTGATACTTCTGGCTGGGTGAGAGCTCAGCCTCCCCTTGCAGTGAGACCGCTCACCTGGTGCGCAGGAGAAGCCGGTCCCAGCTGCAGCCAGCAAAGCTTTGGGGAGCTGCTCTCACCGGCAGGCTGTGGAGACTGCCTCTCCCAGCGCTTGTCTCCAGCCCACCCAGCAGAGCTGGCCTGACTCTGGCCCAGCCATTACGGTCCTAATCCAGCATGTGGAGGCGTAAGGCTAAAGTCCCAAACCTTCACCAAGCGGGACAAAGGGCTGAAACGATCCCTTTCCCCTTCCCCAGGGAGCACTCTGTAACTTTTGGCTATTTTGCAGCAGACCGCTTGGTCTCTCACGCTCTCTCCTCCTCCACTTTTCCTCCGTGAAAAACTCCCCAAAGTTTTGAGTCTATTCCACTCAGAATAAGTAGCAATTTGAAAACTTGCAGGGCAGAAAAAGCATTTCCTGCCCGGGTCTCTCTCAAGGCTGCCTGACTCACTGGACACTTGCAAAGGTTAATTAAATAATGCTTAGCTATTCATAATATGCAAAGTCCCAGACAAGTGGTAACTGTTAACATTAGGAAGCATAGAAGGGTTACTCGGAGATAACAGCCTCACAAAAATCTAAAGGAAAATACTGTCAACCTCAAATGAATACACATTTCTTCACTAAGGACTCCAATAAAGCTCGACAAAGTTGTCACCAGTATCACCACTAACCTCATAGGGAAAAAGACAAGTCTTATTTTTAGGAAAAGGCCATAGGTACTCAGATCAATAAATTAAGGAGGGAAGAAACTTAGAAAACCTTAACCTGGGGTATTTTGGTTTTGAATGTGCAGATCTGAACGGAAGCTGCATTTTTTTTAGACAGCTTTCCAATCTCCCTGCTAGATATAACATTATAGTCCTATTACATGTTGCCTGCTAGATGTGCTCTGACTTTTATAGATGTCAACCTCATTTCTTAATTCAAGACATTCGTCTCTTGTGATCTCTTACGCCTCTGGGTTAGAGTTCCAGCCAAAGAGGTGAGCCAGCTCGTATCTGCAATGCAGCCATAAAATCCTCCAGCGCTGCATCCCCAAACGCTGCTGCTGCCCTGCAAAAAGGCCTGGATTTTGTCTGTCTGCAGCTCAGCACCCAGAAAGGACGTTTTGCAGAAGGGTTCGGTGGACATCCAGGAAAACTGCTTTCAGGACCTTATCTGAAGGACAATACTTAACTTTCACCACCTGGGCCTGGCCCCTGAAAGGAAACAGTCACACTCAATTATTGTCTTTTCCTAGACAATTACTATTTAATCAAACCTCCAGCTGATATTAACTGGTGGAAAAAAGGCTATTTTTAGTCAGGACAGTGATTCCCCCTCACTCCTTTCATCTATGAATAATGTATTTCCTTTTGCTCTCAGAACCACAAACCAGTCCACACCAGATGCTCAGTATTAGGTAAAATTAAAAATGTGGGCATCATACCCTTTGAAAGATGCTTTGAACTCAAATTAATATACCTAAACCCACTACTTAAATTAGAGATATCCTGTCTTTCTGCTGTGTAGTTTTCCCTTTTATCAGAAAGGGAATTTTAGTCCGTTTAAAGGGTTTTTGGTTCAGCTCCACAGACCACACTTGGACTTAACAACACATTGTAATTTCCTTTTAGCCACAAGAATAAAGGAAATGTATAGAAGCAACACCATAATCTTGTCAAGCACCCTCTTTTGTTTCCCTGAACAAGCCTGTTTGAGAAAATGTGAAGCCTAAGATTTTTAAGATGTTTAGATCACGGAATACTTTTATTGAAAACAGACATATGTACTTTTATGCATCTACTGATGTACCCATACACATAAAATATATGCCTACTAAATTCTTTTATGGACAAGAATGGAGCAGTCTGCAACCTGCAGAGGTTTTGCAGAGTTCAATCCCCTTGCCTCAGCATTTTACCTGTTCCAGACTTTTGCCCAGAATCCATGGGGATACTCGAGGAAGCCCCCCAGATTTTCACACCCAGGGAAGTAACAACTGGATCTGCACCCAAACTCACCAGTGAGCAGGGCTTGCCAACTGCTCTCAGAAGCAAAATTGTGGAAGCAATGTAAAACACACCGACTTCTCATGTACTTCCACCTATACTATATAGGAAATGGGCTCCTGCGCTACTTGTGACATTTATTTGCATCTTTATAATCTTTTTTTTCAAAATACAGTGATTTAAATGCAACTGCTCTGGTTCTGGAGAGCTACAGGCCTCAATGCAGTTGGCTGAACATACTCAGACTTTACACTTTGTAAGAAAATACCATCCACCTTCACATTCAGTCTGTCCCCTCTGGATGTCACTCTTGATGTCACCACTGATGACACGCACAGTACAGGCAGAGGTGTAAGAGTTGCCTCTTCCCTTTGGCACTGAGCCATGGAGCTCTGAGTGCAGTGGAAGTGGGGAGGTGGCCTTGTTTTGGGTCCTGTGGGACCATGAGGAATGCCCGCTCCACCCTCACCCCACCCAACAAGTTCTGGGGGCATCAAAGTGTGCCTGGGATGCTGTTGCTTCTGCAGACCCTGAGGTCTTGGTCAGTCCCTGGCAGCTTCTCCAAGGTGCTGGTGGGGCACTGGAGGGCAGCCCAGCCCTGGCTGCAGCACAGAAGGAGAGACCTGCCAGGAGAAAACCCAACCACCAGGTCGGAGAAACCAACGCTGAACCCCCTGTACTGAGCAAGGGGAGAGGCATCAGTTAGCAGGGCTAACGATGCCAAGTAACATATTTCAGGACAAAGCAAGGGGCAAGTCAGGCATCTGCGAGTTCTCTCGGTGTGGGTTAGACAGGGATAGTAAGGCAGTTTATCCCCAAGAGCTTTCTCCTGGCTGGAGGTGTTGAGTTAACTGGCGGTGACCTCCCACTGACCCACAGGCAGCATCTGCAAGCGGTGTGCGGCGGTGGCAGCCAGGAAGCACTTCTCCCAAACAGTGCCCTTTCAAAACACTACTCCGAAAAGCAACAGCTGAGGTGACCCAGGAGTCAGACACCCAGCTCTGTCCAGCATGGAGGACGTCTCCCTCCACTCTCCTGGGGTTTCATCCATCTTCATTTGCTTTTTCTTGCTGCCATTTCCTCTGACTTTTCAAACTTGGGACATTGGTAGCTATTATTCATTCTCTTGTTTCCTGCCAGCCACACAGCAAAGAGATGCAGCTTTCTAACAGTAAATACCACATCAGTGCTATTTAGCCATTATTTTAATCGCCGTCTTCTTCTGCCCAGGTATCTCTTAAGCAGAAGCAGGTTTTACTGCATTGTTATAATTTAGATTTTTAAGACAGCAACGTCTCAATGCAATTACTAAACGTCTCTCTGGGTAACCACAAAATACCTTGCTAATGAAAACTCTGAATAGGAATGAAAATATAACTCAGGTATGAAGAAAGTAACTGTCCAAACCATTTGAGGTTAAACAAGTATGAACAAACATCTTCATTGTGTTGAAACACCTTCATTGTGAAAAACACCTTTTTTGTTTATAAAAAGAACAAAGAGGTGAAGCAGCAGGACTTACACCTTCCACCACAAACAACGGTGTAAACATCAAAGGCTCTCCAATTTCCAGCTACAGCAAATCATCTAGCTCTGGGTAATTCCAACAATTTTAGTCAGCAACTTGTGAAACTGTTTTACTTGTACTCATTTGACTTCAATTTGAGCAATCTTGATCCCACATCTGGTTAAGAAAAGACTAATAATAAGAATAATTACATATTTTGGCTTCCCAGTGGGGAGGGGGAAATCTAGCCCTTCTCTTCCTTTTCACTTTTGGGTGGTTCAGGAGGGAAAGGGGAGAAAAGGAAGTATTGGGGGTGAGAGAACTGGAGAAGAGATGGAAAAGCAAGCAGGAGTCTTAGCAGGAGATCTGGGTGTAGGATCACATTCTCCATTCTAAAAACAGTCCCAAAAACTCTCACACCTGAACTCTAATTCACAAATGTGAGAAGGCAGGCTGTCCAGCTTGTGTTAGTGGACAACGACAGCGGGAAAGGCATACAAATGTGCAGCTGATGACAACAATCTCTCAGCCCAACGGAAAAGACAGAAAGAGTCATAGATTTTGTGTAAGAGGAAGAGATTGATTTACTTCCCCAAGGTTTCACTGAAAGCAGACAGGAGAGCAAGGAGCTGAACCCACGCGTCCTGAATCACAGCCCTTCATCTCAATCACAAGACCCTCCTTCCTCTTGTGTGTTTTGCCCTTTCTAGGCGAGTCAAGAAGAAAGACTGCCCTGCCCTCCTGGATCAGGAACTGAATACTAAACCAATAAATCACCTGGAAAACTCGGATGTTTTGAATGGAAGGACAGTGGGTTCCAAAGAAATGACAAACCTCACTATTGCTCTAGAAGGAGAGTGTCATTTCCCAAGCCGCTCACACACAATGAATCAAGATCAGTTTAGATGGCAGTAGGTTAGAAAACGCAGAACCTTTCTTAGAAAAGATGCAAACGAGCTCCTCTGTGCCATGATCTGCTGCAAAGCCCACAGAGCCAGCTCCAAACTCCATGCCTGCTGAGCGTGGCAGTGTTGAGCGGGGCATCGCTGCAGACACTTAGCAGCTCAGTTCATAAGCCTTACAGCTCAGAAAGGCACACAAATTTAAGTCCAGGGACATACTGCTTCTAAGGCTACCTCAATCACTGCTTATGCTCTTGAAGGCCACTGAACCTTGTTCCATTATGCAACGCAAGCATGATCTTTCTTGCTTTCTGTCTTTGCCAAGGTTGGGAAAGGATATGGTTGTGCTCTATAAATATGTCATGAAGTAAACAGCAAGGAGCTATTTCTTGAAGCTTTCTCAGCAGAAGATTTCCACAGAACAAAACTGACCCGAGTTATGTTCCGGGCAGAAATTATTTAGTCTGAGAGGGGCTTTTCTGTCACAGCAGTGGGGCAAAAAATCCCAGAGGGATAGGCCTTGCTCATTAGTAAAAATATTTTCTTATGAAGTTGCCTTTCCCATCAGGACACTGGGCTGAGTGACCAGGGAGAACGCCTCTACACTCATCTTTTCTGGACATCTTCTAGGACATTTCTAAGAAACATCACAACGGTCCAGAAGGATGAACTAGTAAAATATTGTGCATACCTTTTTCAAAGCAGGACATACATAATAAAACAGAATTTTTCACCTTTGGAGAAAATTCTTACTGAACAGTATACATGCATGTGCATGCACATGAACACACACTATTTCCAGTATCAAAATGATCTTCAAGCAATTGCTCACTCTTATAATCCATTTATTTCATGTAGAACAGATATATGTCTTTAGGGTAGGCTTTGTCTTTTAGTCCTAAACTGTGAGCACCCAATTTAATTAAAAGGGGAAATACAAATTTCCTCATCTAGTTCCAAGCCTGAAGCCCACCAGCACAAGCAGCTGTGTGCAGATTGAGCTGGAACCCTTTCAGCATCCCACAGTAAGTCTGCTGGTTGAACTCAGGATCTTAAGACACATATAGATCAATGCAGCTCCACTGAGCTGTTGCCCATTTACATCAGCTATAAAGAACCTGAACTAGTAGTGCTGTATCCGGCCTGAGTTCCTTAAAAAAGTTCCTGAAACTCCACCACAGACTGTTACATTAGTACTATTTAATACCTGCACAGCTGATGAGAATGCCACCCTTGCTGGAACCACCTTTTAAAGTCACTGCCGTGTGCAGTATCTAATAGGATGAAGAACGACTAAATGAGAAAAGTAGCAAACATTACAAATGGAGATTATCAAAGTGCACTAGAAGTGAACTGGGGAGGCGGGAGACACCTAATGGTCCTTAACGCAAAAGAATTCAGACTTACCTTTCTAACTGAAATATCCGTATTTTTTTAAAGTGTACATTAAAAGTGAAAAAATTTAAAATATTTTTCATTCCGTACCCAATTGAAGGCAGCAGCAAGCATTTCCTTTCTCAGTGATGGAAGTGATACCAAGTATTATGTTAAGTGAACTTCCTCCCATCCACTTCTGTTGAATTAATGTCCTCTGACTCAAACGCAATTAATAAAAGTAGGCTGCTCAGTTCCAACAAACTAAAGCCTTGCAAGTTTATAGACACAATTGCTTCAGGCTCCTTCTAGGGTTGATCTGATAGGGTGTCTTTTGAGTGGACTCAAAGAAATACATTTTCACACCTGTCAGGCCTAGATTAATATCCCTGCCAACTGCACTTTAAGAACAGCCAATTAGTTCTAGTTATAGAGCTTCCTCGGGTGAGGGGGAGAAGCAGCCTGTTATCACCATCAGGACTCACTGTTCCCCTGAATAGATTTGTGTCTCAACTGGCTGTGCCCGAGTGATTTGACTGGA
>NW_008622594.1:0-5494 GCF_000691845.1 Merops nubicus | reverse complement strand
CTGAACACCACTGCAATGGCACCTTCAACACAGCTCCAAACCCACTTTAATGACAGTGGAGATAGCATAGGTGACCATGATCATAAAACAAAAACAGACTACCACTACACTGAAATTACAAAGCCTAACGCCCACTTTTAAGCCAGATGCAATCTGCTGAAATTTCTTGATTACCCTGGGTTTTTTTTTTTAAGATAAAGCCTTCCTTTTGTCTCCGAAAGAACAGTCCTTCATTTGTAATACAACATTTGCTTCTGCAAGGAATAAAATGGCCAATGCTGTTGCTGAATTTGCAAAAGGGGGATAAGTAAAGTTCTGGCCTTGAAGCAGAAGCCTGAAGGTTGACAACTGCAGCGCCAACACCACCGGTGGAACGCTTGAAAACAACTCAGGGACCAAGGGTTAGTCCAGCCATTCGAACGTGACAGGAAGGCTAGTTAATAAACACCAGCTAACCCCTTCAATTACAGCAATAAATTGTTCAATTGGTTAAATGTCCACAGGTTCTGCCCCAAACAGCGCTGTGAACTGTTTAATTAGCAAACTCTTGCATCACTGGACAAACAGAACTTGGTGAGCGCGGGGGAACGCTCGGTGCCGGGGCGGTGGTGCCCCGTGGAGCTCACCTTCGCGGCACCACCCAACCCACAGTGTTCTAACAGCTCTGAAGAGTATTTAGTCCTTGCTGCCTATCTTTTAAAAAAGAATTAAGGCTGTAGGGGCCAAATACGGCTTAATCACCATTCTTGCTGCATCAATTTTCTGTATTTCGATAGGACACCCCACAGGTTGCAGCTTCTCACCTGCCTCAAGATTAGATAGCTGCGCACACGATGCAGGTTACACAGCTCAGGAGATACCGAGTACCTGGAAACTGCATGCTGTACAAAACAGGCCTGCAGAGCACAAGTCAGAAGGACTATTTCTTGAAAATAATTAACACTCAAAATTTTGGATTATGTCACCAAGAGTTGAGAACATTCGGAGCCGTGTAAAATGATTTATCACCGAGATCACTGCTGGTTATGAAGGTTATTTAGAGGATACCCATGAGGCAAATGCCACAATAACAGTAAAAAATTCTCATAGGAAAATGTTTTTGATAAAAGCTATTTTACAAAAAACGAACAAACAAAAAAACCCAACCCTGTTATTTCTCGTGAATAAACTGACAAGTTTAAGATGATCACTGAGGATCAATTCAGAGTTAAAGACTCATATAAAATGCTTTCATTGGACCTTTGATCATTTTGATGAACCACTAATTAAAAACCACGTGCTGATGCAGGGGAAAAAAAATATGTGATTTAAATTATTTTTTTTTATTAATTAGATCCATTTACCAGGAATTCCATGTCTGAAAAACAACCAGTCAAAGGAGTTAAGTAGTATTTGTTCTGTGTACACAAGATGGGAAATTGCATTTCCCTGCTAAGTTTTCCTAATGAACTAAAACAGAGGTAAATTTATCACAGTTGGGAGTAAAACACATACAGTGTTTGCCTGTGGAAAGCTGTAAGTGATTGCTCCCTGTCTCTCTAGCAAAAGTATTTATCTGGAAAAGGGCTCTAGCCTGAAATACCAATTTAGAACCATTTTTTTTTTTTAATATAACATTGAGGAAGCCTATCATTTTGCAGTTCTGCCCAAGAGGTTAATCCTGGATGCTCAAAGGATATCCAAAGCACAGACAGGCAATTCAGTTTATTGGTGGAGGATGAGGTTGGACTATGTCACATCTTCCACTTAACAAAAATGCACAAATCAGACTGTTGAACTGAACCCAGGAAGCTTGCATCTAATCTTGCTGGCTCCAGGGAGTCCTCTCCTCAGCACTGTCTTCTCACAGTGAGATACCTGGAGAGCCTCAGCACCTAACTCAAGCTTGAAGATGCTCTTCCAGGTACCTACCACAAGGGTCCACACCCCACTCTGTGAAACCTGTAGGTTGAGCGGTGCATCACTGCCTCACATTTAAGGACATAAATGGTCTTATTTGATTTAGCGTGTACATCTTGCAGAGCTAAGTAAACTCTTAAAATAGGATTCACAGGAAGACTTCTGTTGACTTCAGCAGTCAGTGGGTCAATCTCGTACTGAGTATTTTGATAGCAAGCTTTAATCCTTACGTTGCCAGACCCAACAGAGAAAAAATGCTGCAAAGCATTAAAGCGACCCTTTACTGCTAACAAATTACATGTTACCCTATGTTTGTAGCTGGTGCTTAATGTTAAAGAAAATGGTTCTGTTAAATCAGTACCATTAAAAGCTGTGTACACAAAGAGCCTGCTACACCCAGGGGTTTAGTGTCTGTGCCTCAGCAGTGGACAATTTAAAACTACTCTTTTTCTTTGTTTTTGTTTCCCCCTCCCACCCCACCCCCCCTCTCCGTTTTGTAGCACTAAGCGAATTAGCATCTCTGAAAAGTCTCGGGGCCTCAGGACAGGCTTTCAGTTGACACCGATTAGCATAGCCTCAGTGAATTAAACAGACTGAAGCAATTCAGCCCATTGAGAATCCACGGGGGCAGGGTGGGGAGAAACTGCAAATTAGGAGAAGAATAGAGAACACAATACCAGCACTGATGTCCTGGCACACAGGCTTTTATTCTGGAGATAGTTTACAAGCAGTTCGTAACCTTTGGACTCCAGACAGTCTGTAGAACCAACAGGAGGAGGTTCAAGATTTGGTCTGAACTTTCCATCCAGCCCCAACACTATCAGTGTTTGGAAGGTACACCGGAATTCATAGCGTGTCTATAAAATGGATGTTAGTGAAACAAAACAAAAACCCCTGAAACTTGTATTCATAAAGTAATTTATTACTTTAGTCCAAAAAGGTATTAAGGAGATAAATATTTATAACTCTGCTATGCTTACATGAGGAAATTCCCAACAAGATAGCTAATGCATTTTTGTTTAACAAATATGAAGCACAAAAACTGCCTCTCAATTCCTAATTTCAGATTAACTTAAAAAAAATTATTTTTTTTATGATTTATAATCTTAAAATTCTGCAGTTAATAGAATAGTTCACAGAAATCATCCAAGTGTGCTTTTTGTGCCTAAGAAAGAAGTGACTGAAGAATTCACAAACCAAAATCATCTGCGTTTCAGTCCTGTCAATATTTCATCGATCTTTTTAAACTATCTTCACTTTTATTTCACTCTCCACTATAAATCAGTTATTACAGCAAACCATACTCATGAATTAGTAAGTCTGTCATGAAAAAAATATTTTAATAAAATAACTTCAGCCTACAAATTAAGCTTTTTGTTGTTTGATAGTCGTTTAGAAAGACTAAATAAGAAAAGATTTACAGCTATGTATTCTATTTTGTGAATGAAAGATTCTTAAAATAATCATGTACTCTATAGGCCTTCATGACATGTTGACTATAATGTTACATTTACTATTAACTTAATTGACAGAGCTTTTGTGCAACCAAAGTCAAATGAAGTATACTCTTAATAAGCAACACAAAAATAAAAGAGAGTTATCTTTTAATTCTTTCAATCTTTTTGCTTCTTGCCACGTGTTTAATGCTCTAAGTCATGGGGAACGTCATTGAATTAAATGTATTTACACCAGTGCAAGGATAACCTAAATTAAGAGGGAGCTCTACATTTTAAGAAAGAATTTTTATCTGGTCAATAAAAATACCTTAAATGCATCAAATTCTAAACTTCTGCCCTGAACAGAGGCTTCTATTGTAAGCAGTAGATACTATACAGTTATAAATCCATTACTTTATTTCAAAGCTAACAATCTCATTTGTTTGTAGAGGTAGGTCACTTAATTAATCAAGGGAGGAAAAGTTGG
The DNA here is from genome assembly GCF_000691845.1 of Merops nubicus. NCBI lineage: Eukaryota > Metazoa > Chordata > Aves > Coraciiformes > Meropidae > Merops > Merops nubicus. The sequence goes on along the minus strand of NW_008622594.1, from coordinate 1,672 downwards.
TCTGCAAATATAATCACAAAGAGACAATTTCTGAAGTACTTAATAAATCTACTAGCCATGGTCAAAAAAACAAAATGCCAACTTACTCTGCCCATACCTGTGGAAAAAAAGAAAAACCAAACACAAAACCAAAATACATTTGGTTTGCTCTAGATGTGCTTTTGAAGCCTTCCATGCAGAGTTCTGGGTTTCCGCCTGTAGGAATGAAGAATTTGCTTATGCTCAACAAAGCCTACTTTTCTTATTTCAAATCTGTTTGCCATTAAAAAAAAAAAAAAAAGGATACAATTACAGCTTACCTAAACCAGCATTCTTCTAACAGTTCAAGAACTGTTCAGATTAAAGATACTAACTCAACCCACCTATAAGCCAAGATGATTAATCAAGCTGACCATGTAATGCTGTCACTGCAACAATTGTGCTTGGGTAAGAGGTCTCTCCCATGTATAAAATGTAAATTCTTGCCTTGGTAAAAGTTCAGAAAACAAGATTGTTATCCCATACACTTTATGACAAGCAATTTCCACAATGTTTTCAATCCCCCAGCATATACGCAAAATCCACAGAGTTTTGACTCACCTGATCTATTAGGTTTTTACCTTGCACAGAAAGCTCAGTTTCAGCACTATCTTGCCCCTTCATTCCCCGTACAGAGTATCTCCACACAGTGACCTCCTGCATAAAGCATGATCTTCCCTATTTCTCTCCCTTTTCTCAAAGCGTGAAAGCAAAGTTACGCCAGCTATCCTGGGAAGCTTTACACTGCATCAAGCACCTGTTCAGACAACAGTCAAGTTAAAAAATCAAAGTAACAGCTGAGTTGAGGTCAGTCACCCTACAAACTTCAGGACATACTCAGAGACCCTACTACCCTCTCATCCTTCCCGTCTTTATTTGAAAATAGCAGGTCTAGTAATGTGATGCCTTCCTTCCCTTCCTTGTTTGAGCAGGAAGTGAAAGCCCTCCTACTGTCTTATACTCCTAAAAAGAAAGCTTTAGTCTCCAACCTGCACTACGCCTGTCTGAAGAAGTGAAGACAACTCATCCCACACCGATAGCGTTTGTTTAAGGAGCACAGGTACAACAGAGCGGGTTAACCATTAGCCTGCACCCACCCAGATCCTATTACAATCACTATGCTGAGTTGCTTAGGTTAAGATATCCTTAAATGAAGTTTAGTTTAAGACAAGCAATTGGGTCAGTCAGCCTTCACTAAGCACTGCTGAAGGGTAATGCCAACTGGCCCAACACAGAACATCATGGAGCACACTGAGCCAGCCTTGGACACAAGCTCCATGCCTGTACAAATGATGGCTGTCAAGTACTTTACTTACACAACTCAAATGTTTATTACCGATACCAAAAACTGCTCAGAAGGAATTCTTGGGCACTAAAAACACACTAGATGTTGCAGATTTAACAAATGCCCCTAGAATCAGTCCATGCAAACATTCCCCTACATTTATTCAAAGGCTGCTCAACTCTAGAGGCTGAAAACAGCACCTGTCTTCCTAAAAAAATAATGGAAAGTTACCACACTGGTTCAAAATTTTATTTTTTTTTTTTTCCTAGAGTCTCACAAGTTATTCATGCTGGTCAGAAAACTACTTAGTGCTGCCATTATTTTGTATTAGCCTACATCTTGACATAAACTTTAGAATCATAGAATCAT
>NW_008622593.1:819-1359 GCF_000691845.1 Merops nubicus | reverse complement strand
GGACAGGGCTGGCAGCATGTGCCTGCACGTGGGAAGAAGCTTGGCCCAAGGAGCCCCGTGTGCATGCACTGGCTCAGAGGAGGCTGGCAAGGAGAGGTGCAGCCCCTTACCATGGTGTGGCTGTACATCAAAACCACCTCATCTCCTCGAAGCTTCTGGCTCCTCTTTTTTGTGTGCATCTCCAGTGAGAGCATTCCAGTCCCTCAGACCCTCGTGGCTGGCACAAGTTCGTTGCCTTCTCCAGAAGCCCCAGCCCCAAGGAGAGCTCAGAGAGGCCCAGTGCTAAAGGTGCCTCTAGTCTGCTTGGCTGCGCTGGCAAGAGCTCTGGTCAGAAGGAGAAGTGCAACCAAGAGGGTCAGGTGAGTCCGTGGCCAGCGGCCCCAGGAGCTGGGAGCTGCTGTCCCTCTGTGAGGGCACACGGGCTGCAGCTTCCCAGGGAGGCAGGCGCAGGGAGGATGTTTGCAGGAGGGCTCCTGCTGAGCCAAGGGCTCCTGTGCGTGCCCGGGGATGGGTGGGGAGGGCAGCATTGCTCTGTGTCCT
>NW_008622593.1:417-780 GCF_000691845.1 Merops nubicus | reverse complement strand
TGCGCTTTGCCTAGAGACCAGACATGCTGCTGGGGAAGAGGCTGCCGGGACTGGAGGAGACTGAGTCCCTGTGGCCCGCAGAATGTTTGGGACAGGGATGAAGCTGTCCAACATAACCACTCCCCTGTAGCTGCCTGCTGGGTCCCTGTCACCCAACCTGCCCCTCAGAGCCACCCGCACAGCCACAGCACTGCTTCCCCCAGCGGCCTCCTGCACCCAGAGCAGTTCAGGGCTTCTGGAACACCGGTGGCACGAGTGAGGCTGAAGTGGAGCTGCCCTGGCAGAGCTCCCGGGAGAGCAAGCAGCCACCTACCTGATGGAAGCTGCTGCTGGAGCCCAGCCCAAGTCCGGAGCCTGGGGGCA
>NW_008622593.1:0-318 GCF_000691845.1 Merops nubicus | reverse complement strand
GGCACTGGGCATGGCCTGGAACGCCAAAACCAGAACCGGCACCTTCTGCCCATGGCAGGAAACGGACGGTGGCATGGACCTCCCTGCTGCCCCCAAACGCTCCATGCCACCCAAATGGATTTCCTCCCTGTGGGCCAGCACTGCTTGGGAGTGGAGAAGCCCCAGAACACCACCACCGGCCCAGAAGCTGGTGCTCTCTGTGTCACTGGCAGTGGGATAAGGAAGAGAACTGAAAAGAAGCTAAAACTCATGGGTGAGATAAAAAGCGTTGAATTGTGGTGTATGAATTGAATGGTCCTTACAGCTGCTTGCCACTGA
>NW_008622592.1:11471-11772 GCF_000691845.1 Merops nubicus | reverse complement strand
AGCCCAGGCTGGGGGGGCTGCTGGGCTAAATACCAGCCCTGTCACTGGTTTCCCCATTTATCATAGAAGTTGTAGATTAACAGAGAACCAATTTCAAAGCTTTCATCTGCAGCTGTTTGTTTTGTCCCACTCTTCTCTGTGAGGGGAATCAGTGAAAGTGATTCACATTTCTCATAAAATTGTAGAATCATCAAATTATTTGGGTTGGAAAAGATCTTTAAGATCATTGAGTCCAACCACCCCCCATCCCTGCCAGGTCCCCACTGCCCCGTGTCCCTCACCCCACATCTCCCCCACTTGG
>NW_008622592.1:9873-11402 GCF_000691845.1 Merops nubicus | reverse complement strand
AAATTGTTCCTCAGGGGCAACTGAAACCTCCCCTGGGGCAACTTGAGGCCCTTTCCTCTTGTCCTGTCCCTTGTTCCTTGGGAGCAGAGCCCGACCCCCCCCTGGCTCCAGGCTCCTGGCCGTGCTGGGGAATGGTTGGACTTGATGAGCTTAAAGATCTCTTCCATCTGAAATGATTCTGTGATCCCACGACTGGGTGGAAGAGCAGTGCTGTAACATCTCAGGGGTCCACGTGCAGCCTGTTGTGACCCCCTCAGAGTGATTTTTGTAGCACTTCAGCTTTCCCTTTGGCCAGCTCACCACAGCTTGCCCCGAGCCACCACGTTTGGTCAAGAGAGCCCAGTTGGTGCTCCAGAGAACTTCAAACCATGCTCCAAGCCTGAAGCTTTCTTCTGGTTCTTAGGGCTGTCTCCTGTCTCCTTCAGGACTCCCCTGATGCTGGCCTGCACCAGGCAGAACCTGGAGGTGATCCAAACCCTCGTGGAGCACGGAGCCAACCCTCTGCTGAAGAACAAGGATGGCTGGAACTGCTTCCACATTGCCAGCAGGGAGGGTCACCCCCACATCCTCCAGTACCTGCTGGACGTGTCCCCAGGCTGCTGGGACACAGAGAGCACGATCCAGAGGACACCTCTGCACACAGCAGGTACAGGAGGGACCCGTTGCCACCAGATGGGTTGGAGGAGAACAGGCTGTGGTGGACCCAGGGGACAGAAAGGGGCTGTTGGTGTTTTGTTTGGGGAAGAAAAGTGTGACCTGTCTTGATACAAAACCATTGGGAAGGGGTTAAATATGAAATTATTGAAATAATGAGATGAGGTGAGGCTGGTGGTGAGCAGTAGTGGGAGCTCCCCTCTGAATTTCAGTTTGCTCATGGTGCTGTGGTGCCTCTTTCCAGGACACACACTCATTTTAGTTGCTTTCAGATAGATAAAGAGCAAGAATTAGGCTCCATATTCCTTCCTGATGTGCCAAAGATGGAGCTGGGGAGGTTGGAGTCTTTTACTGGTTTGGTTTGTAGTCTTGTCATGGGGTTTTTAAGAGCTGTGTCTCTCAAAACAATCTGTTTTGCTCTGAATGCTTGGTGGGTTAAGGCCATTGTGGCAAATCTGAAGAGCTGTAGGGTCTCTAGGTGGAAATTCCAGAAGAATTAGCCTAGGTTTGGTTCTCTCACATTGCTCTTGAGAAGCTGCTGTCTAGTGGTGAGAAATCCAGAGGCATTTTCTGCACAGAAGAGAGTGGCCAGCAGCAGGTTGAGGGGTTCTCCTCCTCCTCCACTCTGCTCTAGTGAGGCCACCTCAGGAGTATTTGGTCCAGTTCTGGGCTCCCCCATTGAAAAGAGGCAGGGAACTACTGGAGAGAGTCCAGTGGGGGCTGTGAAGCTGCTGAGGGGCTGGAGCATCTCTGTGCCAGGCCAGGCTGAGAGCCCTGGGGCTGCTGAGCTGGAGAAGAGAAGCCTCAGAGGGGATCTGAGCAGTGCTGAGCAAGAGCTAAAGGGCCCCGGGGGGCAAGAGGCTGGGGCCAGACTC
>NW_008622592.1:9097-9714 GCF_000691845.1 Merops nubicus | reverse complement strand
TGGTGTGACCCTGGGCACCCTGCTGGGGGTGAGCTGCTGGAGCAGGGGGTGGGATGAGGTGATCTCCAGAGGTCCCTTCCTACCCCACCATGGTGGGATTTTGGGATTCTGTAAAGGGCACAGTGTCTGGTTGCCCACAGACCCACACAAACTATTCCAGAGGGGCTGGAGCGTGGCCAGAGAAGGGCAACGGAGCTGCTGGGGAAGGGTCTAGAGCCCAAGGGTGGGGAGGAGCAGCTGAGGGAGCTGGGGGTGCTGAGCCTGGAGCAAAGGAGGCTCAGGGGAGACCTTCTGGCTCTGCACAGCTCCTGACAGGAGCCTGGAGCTGGGGGGGGATGTTGTTTCGTGGCTCCTTGGACATCACCAGCTCCTTGTCCTTGTCCTTGACCTGGGAATGGCCAACAGCTGATGAGCTGGGAGATGTTTCAGGCTGGGTGGTGAGGAGCAGGAGGAGAAATGGCTGATCTGGGCTTATTTACACCTTCTTCCAGCCCTGCTCAGTCCCAGGTTTGTGTTTCTGTGGCTGGGCTCTCAGTCCTCTTCTTGCAGAGGGGATCATAGAATCCCAGCCTGGGTTGGGTGGGAAGGGACCTTTCAAGGCCATCCCGTCCAACCCC